>NW_028318263.1:212500-225000 GCF_062004578.1 Staurois parvus | reverse complement strand
TCTATATCATTTGATCAATGGGGTCAGGAACTGAGAGCAACAAAGTAGCAGCTTCCTGGAATTACTCGTCCCTGTAGAGAATGACGCAGTGCCTCCATACCTGCACCCAGGGGCGGACTGACAACTCATGGGGCCCCCGGGCAATAGGGGATCATGGGGCCCCTGTGTCCTTGCCCAAACTCAAAAAAGCCTATGAAAAATGTACCAGGGGCATCTCATGGGGCCCCCTACTGACCCCGGGCCCTCAGGCAGTGGCCGAGTTTCCAAATGGTCAGTCGGCCCCTGCCTGCACCCCTTGTAATACATCACCCGGAGGAACGCAATTAAAGTGGTTGTGAACCCTTCCTTATCCCCAGTGAAGTCACTGGTCTCAGGTGATACACAGAGATGAAACAAATCCTCCTACGTAAGTTGTACCTGTTTACCTGCAGTCCTCTCTTCTCTACATCTTTTCAAAGTGCAGAATTTATACAGCTTTCAGAGAGCAGGAGGTGGGGAACTGAAATGACACTCTGCAGAGCTCAGTGAGTGCTCACTGGGGGGGAAGGGACACGTCCCCCTTCACACAGCGCTGAGGCTGTCAATCACAGGTGGTGTGCTGGAGCTCCTTCCCCTGTCACCATTATTCTTTTGGTGTCAGGAAAATTTATCAGAAGTGACTTGTGCTGATAACAGAGGAAAGAGGAGAAGATAGAAATTACACCTAGCCCTGTTTCACACTGATGCGGTGTGGAATTTGCAGCGTTTTCTGTGCGAATTCCGCACCACATCAGAATCGCACCCCGTTCATGCGAACCGCTGCGGATGTGTATGTTACATTAACAACACCCTGAAAACGGTCCACAAAACGCAGTGCAATGTGCAGAATCGCATAGATGGGAATACCTGTGAGATCCAATTCTAGCATGGACCAAAAAAAGGGTCCCGCGCCTTTTTGGTGCAGGTGTGGTGCGATTAGAGCCATACAAAATGTACACCTCCGATTGCACAAATTGCATGTGATTTGCAGAGGAATGCGGTGCGGTTCCTGCGCAAATCACATGCGATATACTGCTCCGCATATATGTGAACCCGGGGACTGAGACAAGTACACTCTGGACAGCTCTGGACTGAGACAAGTACACACTATAGAGGGATGTGCTTTGTTCATATTTCATGTCTGAGGTTTACAGCCACTTTAAATCCAGTGCAAAATATACACCAGCAAGACTAATGCAAGCCATAGACGGTTCGTTTATCGGTTCGTCCAAAAAACGAAACATCGTTTGTTCTGTAAACCGATGTTGCCACCAATGATTGCGAAAATCGGCCGTTTTTCAAGAATTTTCCAGCATGACCGATAAACGAAATGAGGAGGAACCGCGAAAATCGGCTGATACCATTGCCCCACTAACAGTACGAAAATCGGCCGATTATTCTTTTGGGCACAAAAATCGTCCGATAAACGAACCGTCTATGCCCTGCATATCTGCCACCATCAGGGGCGGACTGACCATTTGAAAACTGGGGCACTGCCCGAGGGCCCGGGGTCAGTAGGGGGCCCCATGAGATGCCCCTAGTACCTTTTTCATAGGCCTTTTTGGAGTTTGGGCAAGGACACAGGGGCCCCATGATCCCCTATTGCCCGGGGGCCCCATGAGTTGTCAGTCCGCCCCTGGCCACCATATGTACTGGTATTCCATCCAGCAACACTGAGACCGATCCTCTGATTGTAGCAAAGACCCTCCAGAGTGGCCCCCATTTTGAAACATTTCAGCAGACGGACTGGAATTATTTCATATTTCCGAAGCCGAAGCAGCTAAAGTTTTCAAAGAAAAGAAAAGCGATATCATAAAAGCCCCATAAAGTGCTGTGATTACAGATGTGGTCATGGTTGTCAGCATTCTGGTGTCTGGCACCTCAGCAATGGGCCTGTACAAGTGGCATGTGACCCCCAGGACCAGGGAGAACTAAAGACCAGGCCGGTCCTGTATGACAGTGGAGCCTCCATAGCCCGGGCCTGATATCAGTGTGATACTTACTTATCGCTCCCCTTCCCTCCGATCACATAGACCAGATTGTCATGGGAGACCACAGAGTGTCCGTACACCTGATAGGGCAGGGGGTCCGACTCCCCCCACTTGAAGGACCTGAAAATGATTAACAGAGACATTAATGAGACATAAAAAATAAATGGACCTATATGAAGGCAACATTTATAGAACGGTGAAACAATGTATCGAGTGCATTCTGACAAATATTACAGAAGACCAGTCACATCATACTCTGCACCACAGGAGCTTACACTCTAATCCCCCCCCCACACAATCACACACCATAATTGTTCCTTTCTATAGCTCTGACATATACCGCAGTGCTGGACAGAGATCACCGAGCCAGTCCCATCAGTCTCTGTACCAGAGGAGCTTACACTCTAATGTCCCCTCCCCCACAGTCACATCAGTCTCTGTACCAAAGGAGCTTACACTCTATTGTCCCCTCCCCCACAGTCACATCAGTCTCTGTACCACAGGAGCTTACACTCTAATGTCCCCTCCCCCACAGTCACATCAGTCTCTGTACCAAAGGAGCTTACACTCTAATGTCCCCTCCCCCACAGTCACATCAGTCTCTGTACCAAAGGAGCTTACACTCTAATTCCCCCCCCCCCCCACAATCACCCACAATAATTGTTCCTTTTTATAGCTCTGACATATACCGCAGTGCTGGACAGAGATCACAGAGCCAGTCACATCAATCTCTGTACCAGAGGAGCTTACACTCTAATGTCCCCTCCCCCACAGTCTCACACTATTATTATACATTTATATAGCTCTGACATATACCGCAGTGCTGTACAGAGATCACCGAGCCAGTGCCATCAGTCTCTGTACCAGAGGAGCTTACACTCTAATGTCCCCTCCCCCACAGTCACATCAGTCTCTGTACCAGAAGAGCTTACACTCAAATGTCCCCTCCCCCACAGTCACACGCTATTATTATTATACATTTATATAGCTCTGACATATACTACAGTGCTGTACAGAGAACACTAAGCCAGTCCTATCACTCTGTACCAAAAGAGCTTACACTCTAATATCCTCCCACAGTCACACACTGTGGGATAGGAATCTCCTTCCCCTATTTCCTCCTGACACCAATGCTGGGGGTTATTACTGTGTCTACTGACACCTGTGCTGGGGGTCATTATTGTGTATGCTGACCCAACTGATACCAATGCTGGAGGTTATTGTGTTCACTGACTCCAATGCTGGGGGTTATTAATATATCCACTGACTCCAATGCTGGGAGGTAATAATGTGTTCACTGACTCCAATGCTGGGGGTTATTAATGTGTCCACTGACTCCAATGCTGGGGGTTATTAATGTGTCCACTGACTCCAATGCTGGGAGGTAATAATGTGTCCACTGACTCCAATGCTGGGAGGTAATAATGTGTTCACTGACTCCAATGCTGGGAGGTAATAATGTATTCACTGACTCCAATGCTGGGGGTTATTAATGTGTCCACTGACTCCAATGCTGGGAGGTAATAATGTGTCCACTGACTTTAAAGCTGGAGGTTATTAATGCGCCTACTGACACCTGTGCTGGGGGGTCATTATTGCGTATACTGACCCAACTGACACTGATGCTGGAGGTTTTTATTGTGTTCACTGACACCAGTGCTAGGGGTTATTAATATGTCCACTGACTGCAAAGCTGGAAGTTATTAATGTGTCCACTGACTCCAATGCTGGGGGTTATTAATGTGTCCACTGACTCCAATGCTGGGGGTTATTAATGTGTCCACTGACTCCAATGCTGGGGGTTATTAATGTGTCCACTGACTCCAATGCTGGGGGTTATTAATGTGTCCACTGACTCCAATGCTGGGGGTTATTAATGTGTCCACTGACTCCAATGCTGGGGGTTATTAATGTGTACACCGACTCCAATGCTGACAGGTAGTAATGTGTTCACTGACCCCAATGCTGGGGGTTTTTAATGTGTCATCTCCTATCATCAACTTACTTTGCAGCTCATGTGACCGAATGTCGAGAGCAATCAACGTCCATTGCTGCAAAGGGTGCTGATGCTAGAAGGTTATCGCCATAAACCAAGTCCCATAGGTACACCTACGTTCCTCCATGTCAACCAACCAATGGGGCACCATGGCACACTAGCCCATAGAAATCCATCCTTACCATGAATGGGCTAGTTGGTTGTGTTTGGTTCCCCCCCAGGTCAAAGGTTACCAGTCCTCACCGGCCAGGTACAAGTGTAATTGATATGACTCTATGCCTACTAAACCTACAAGCTGGCCGCTAGACCTTCCAGAAGGAATCGGGTTCCCCCTTATAGTAGCCCCTGACGACTACTCCTATCTGTCTACTCACGGGCGATCGTAGCACAAGACTGAGTCCAGGGTCTGTTCTCCTTCCTTCAGCTCTTTCCCACCAATCAGGTAGATGGAATTCTCCGAATCCCCGAGACCGAAGAGGCAGCGGGCGGATGGAACGGGTGGCATTCCCAGCCAATCAGAGTCCAGGTGATCAAACTGTGAGAGCAGAGAGCCGAGGTTAGAATGGAACCACATTGATATTCATCAGGCAGCCAACCATACAGCTTCCTCAGTGACCATCCTTCCGATTGTGACAATCGCTGGCACACATTTCACACATTTATACATTCTTCTTGTGTCATATTTGTATTATCGCATTTCATATAGAGGTGTGAAAAGGTTCCCTCTAGTGGATAATTATGAAAGGCAGTACAGTCAGCACCTTTGCTGAACAAACAGTTAAAGTGTTACTAAACCCACAACAGTACAATCAGTCTGTAGATGCAGTAAAGCGTGCTAGATATACTCACTGTGGAACCTAAGGGGTTAATCCTCTGCATTGTGTGATCCTGTCTTCTCTGATCTTCCCCTTCTTCTACTGTCCCCAGCTCATCTGCTGATAGAACAGCACTGACTGACATGCTTAGTTTGGTGTGTATTGCTAGAAATTTTTTTTTTTTTTTTTTGGGAGGGTGCATGTGATCAGCACTGGACCAATCAGCACTGTCCAGACAGAGGGTCAGGGGTTATGCAGCCGCGTAGGACAGTCAGTGGAGAATGAAAATTTCTCCTACAAGCTTTACCCAGTGCTTGGCCAGACACTGATCCTTCCCTTCTTCCACAGTCCCTGATCATTCTGCCATGTTACAGAACAGCAGTGGCAAGTCTGCACATGCTCTGTTTGGCGTGTATTGCTAGGGAGTTTTTTTTTTCTTTGTGAGAGTGCATGGGATCAGCACAGGGCCAATCAGCACTGTTCAGACAGAGATCAGGGGTTCTGCATCCTCCTAGAGCAAAATGAAAAATCCTCCTACAAGCTTTAACCAGTGCTCTGCTGGACACTGATAGAAGTCACAAGACTGCTATATACTGCTGATGAGAAAATGTATTTAGCAGTTTATATTTACTAAAATAATTGCATTTCCATGTTCTGTGTACTGTGGGAGACCAGATATAGTGAATGCAGGGTCCGGCAAGACCAGATATAGTGAATGCGGGGTCCGGCAAGACCAGATATAGTGAATGCGGGGTCTGGGGAGACCAGATATAGTGAATGTAGGGTCCTTGGAGACCAGATATAGTGAATGCGGGGTGCGGGGAGACCAGACATAGTGAATGCAGGGTCCGGGGAGACCAGATATAGTGAATGCAGGGCCCGGGGAGACCAGATATAGTGAATGCAGGGTCCGGGTAGAGCGGATATAGTGAATGCAGGGTCCAGGGAGACCGGATATAGGGAATGCGGGGTCCGGGGAGACCAGATATAGTGAATGTGGGGTCCGGGGAGAGTGGATATAGTGAATGCAGGGTCCGGGGAGAGCAGATATAGCGAATGTAGGGTCCGGGGAGACCGGATATAGTGAATGCAGGGTCCGGGGACACCGGATATAGTGAATGTAGGGTCCGGGGAGACCAGACATAGTGAATGCAGGGTCCGGCAAGACCAGATATAGTGAATGCAGGGTCCGGGAAGAGCGGATATAGTGAATGCAGGGTCCGGGAATTGCGGATATAGTGAATGCAGGGTCCGGCGATAGCGGATATAGTGAATGCAGGGTCCGGGGAGACCAGATATAGTGAATGCAGGGTCCGGGGAGAGCGGATGTAGTGAATGCAGGGTCTGGGGAGACCAGACATAGTAAATGTAGGGTCCTGGGAGAGCGGATATAGTGAATGCAGGGTCCAGGGAGACCAGATATAGTGAATGCGGGATCCGGGGAGAGCGGATATAGTGAATGCAGGGTCTGGGGAGACCAGATATAGTGAATGCAGGGTCCGGGTAGACCGGATATAGTGAATGCAGGGTCCGGGGAGAGCGGATATAGTGAATGCAGGATCCGTGGAGACCAGATATAGTGAATGCAGGGTCCGGGTAGACCGGATATAGTGAATGCAGGGTCCGGGGAGACCAGATATAGTAAATGCAGGGTCCGGGTAGACCGGATATAGTGAATGCAGGGTCCGGGGAGAGCAGATATAGTGAATGCAGGGTCCGGGGAGAGCGGATATAGTGAATGCAGGGTCTGGGGAGAGCAGATATAGTGAATGCAGGGTCCTTGGAGACCAGATATAGTGAGTGCAGGGTCCGGGGAGACCAGATATAGTGAATACAGGGTCCGGGTAGAGCGGATATAGTGAATGCGGGGTCCGGGGAGACCAGATATAGTGAATGCAGGGTCCGGGGAGACCAGACATAGTGAATGTAGGGTCCGGCAAGACCAGATATAGTGAATGCAGGGTCCGGGAAGAGCGGATATAGTGAATGCGGGGTCCGGGGAGACCAGATATAGTGAATGCAGGGTCCGGGGAGAGCAGATATAGTGAATGTAGGGTCCGGGGAGACCAGACATAGTGAATGCAGGGTCCGGGAAGAGCGGATATAGTGAATGCAGGGTCCGGGGAGACCAGATATAGTGAATGCAGGGTCCGGGGAGACCAGATATAGTGAATGCAGGGTTCGGGGAGACCGGATATAGTGAATGCAGGGTCCGGGGAGACCGGATATAGTGAATGCAGGGTTCGGGGAGACCAGATATAGTGAATGCAGGGTCCGGGGAGACCAGACATAGTGAATGCAGGGTCCGGGTAGAGCAGATATAGTGAATGCAGGGTCCGGGGCTTATTAACACTTTAAGTTTGTTAACCCAAACAATAAACCCTTATTTACCCTTTTTGGTTTATACAAATATCAATGAAAGTGTTTTGTTATATAGGTGAAAAAACAAAAACCTGTTGAACTCGCCAAAAATCCCGTGCAGGTGATCCAGAGCTTAGTAAATGAGGCAAAGCTTTACTTTATTTTATTTTTGCTTGCGCATGATTGGATGATGGCAGTCAGCAGACCTTCTGATCGTTTACTAAGCTCTGGAGCAACTGCTCTTGCAGAGTGCAAATGCAAAGCTTCCAACTGTCCTTGATTTTTAGGGACTGTCCCTGATTTGTCCCTCTGTCCCTCCTTCCTCCTCATTTGTCCCTCATTTTGGTCTGATCTCTATAGTTGTATATAAAATGTATTACTGATCTATCAAAAAGTGCTAAACCTTTCATCCAATTTTTTAATTGCTGCATTGTAAATTCCAAAAGCCAATATAAAGGAATAGTAGTGATAAAAAAAAACAGCACTTGAGGGTTCAACCAATCACTTTTTTGTACAATTCTCCTTTAACCACTTTCCCCTCCCCCTCCCTGCCCAGGCCAATTTTCAGCTTTCAGCGCTGTCACACTTTGAATGACAATTGCGCTGTCATGCAACACTGTACCCAGATGAAATTTTTATCATTTTTTTCACACACATAGAGCTTTCTTTTGTTGGCATTTAATCTCTTCCACCCGGCCTATGGCCGAATGGCGGCCGGCAAAAACCCTCACCTTTCCAGGTGGATTCCGTATGGCGTCCTTTCGGGCATGCGCAGTTTGCGCACCTGCAGACCCACGCAGCGGCGCGATCTGTCACCGGCCATGTACCTCAGACTATTTCAGATTTTTGGTGCTGAAAGCAGTACATTTTTTTGCATGGAAATATGTAGTTTTTTTTATTGTAGGCTGTAATTTTTAGGAATAACTCACTGAAATCTGTCCGAACAAGAGTCTAGTAAACATCCCGGGGATGATAAAACTTGAAACATGAAATCATAAATTATAATTTAATAAATAATCATAAAAAATAATAATATAATAATAATAAATTTAATTCAATAATGTAATCAAACCAAAAACAGTGAAATGTGAAATAGAGCGCCAAGTTCGCACATCGCTGAGCAAAGTCGCAGAATCGTTTTCAGTGTCTGATGAGGAATTTCCCCCACGAATCATTATCACTCAATTCTGCAAGTGGTTCTGATTTACTATCGCTGTTCTCTAGCCGGTCTAAACCCGCTTTTGACCTAAAGGGACACTTTTTGGACGCCATGGACTTTTCTCAGTTTCCAGGCAGAAAGAACAGTAAAAATGCAGGCAGGGCGCCGGACAAAGCACTCGGGACAAAATGTATGTGAAATGGTTTGAAACAGGAATGTTATACTATGTGATAATCGTTTTCAAAAAATGTCATTTTTTAAAATGTTCAAATTTGCCACCGGTACGTCCCGACGTCGCAGGGACTGGAAGACGGATGCCGGCATCGGCTGGAAGAGATGGCCGGGGACACTGCAGGGGGGACATCGCGGGAGCGCAGGACAAGGTAAGTGATCGAGGGATCCCGGAGCAACGCTGCAGTGTATTCCCGAGTGTAGCTCGGGGTTATCGCTTTTGGAACTGAAACTTTACCCCGAGCTACACTCAAGAATACCGCCGGGGGGGTTAATAAATGAGCAGAAGCTCTGCTGACTTCCATCATCCAATCATGTGCATTCCAAAGTACTTTTGTTTTCGATTTTCCTTGCATGTGATTGGGTATCCCTTACAAAGTGAATCTTTATCCACAATGCTCTGGAGCCACTGCACCTTGTATGGTGCGCAGTCTATTTGCCTTTAGTAAATCACCTCCCATGTGCCGCCTTCTCAGTATATTATCGTAGAACAAACCTTTACAAAGTCTAGAAGGAATTCTCTATGTAAAGGCTCCAGTCACTCACATCTCTGACTTCACCATCCGATGTGAAAGGTCAGAGCAGATCTTCGGAGGTACACGCTGGATCTAAAATCAGGTCATGGGTGAGGTTACTGATGGCGGATCTTGGATAAGTGTCGGGGGTGTGGCTATAAATCTGACCTTTGACCTACGTCAACCAACCAGATGAAGAAATTGTCATATGCTCATTGGCACCCCACCCCGGCTAAGACCGGGTTCACATTAATGCGGTCCAAGAAATGTTGCAAATCCTGTTTCCCGCATAGCAATTGCATGCGATTTGGTGCAGGTGTCAGTGTTACATTAACCTCCTTGGCGGTATGATTCTTTCCGATTTTTGGTGCTGAAAGCAGTACTTTTTTTGCATGGAAATATGTAGTTTTTTATTGTAGGCTGTAATTTTTAGGAATAACTCACTGAAATCTGTCTGAACAAGAGTCTAGTAAACATCCCAGGTATGATAAAATTTGAAACACAAAATCATAAATTATAATTTAATAAATAATCATAAAAAATAATAATATAATAATAATACATTTAATTCAATAATATAATCAAACCAAAAACACTGAAATGTGAAATAGAGCGCCAAGTTCGCACATCGCTGAGCAAAGTCGCAGAATCGTTTTCAGTGTCTGATGACGAATTTCCCCCACGAATCATTATCACTCAATTCTGCAAGTGGTTCTGATTTACTATCACTGTTCTCTAGCCGGTCTAAAACCGCGTCTGACCTAAAGGGACACTTTTTGGACGCCATGGACATTTCTCAGTTTCCAGGCAGAAAGAACAGACAAAATGCAGGCAGGGCGCCGGACAAAGCACTCGGGACAAATGTATGTGAAATTGGTTGAGACAGCAATGTTTTACTATGTAAAATGTAAAAAAAAAAAAAGACATTTTTTTAAATTTTTAAATTTCCCGCCGCCAGCGGCGCCCGTACGTCCCGACGTCACAGGGACCGGACACAGAAGCCGGATGCCGGCATCGGCCGGAGGAGATGGCCGGGGACGCTGCAGGGGACACATCGTGGGAGCGCAGGCAAAGGTAAGTGAAGAACAAATGCCGGAGCAGCGCCGCATGGTATTCCCGAGTGTAGCTCGGGGGGTTACCGTTTGTGGTACTGAAATGTTACCCCGAGCTACACTCGGGAATACCGCCAAGGAGGTTAATGACACCCTGAAACAGATCGCAAAACACAATGCGATTGCCAGAAATCACATCGCATGGGTGAGGACGCCCATGCGGTGTGATTCAGGTGCGAGTAAAAAAAAAGGGCCCTGCACCTTTTTAGTGCGGATGCGATGCGGTTTGAGCATTACAAAATTGGCTCAAATCGCAGCGCACAGACATCGCATGTAATTGGCACAGGAATGAGGTGCGTTTCCTATGCGCATTACATGCGGTGCCCCGAACCGCATTAGTGTGAACCCGGAAATCTGTTATTTGATAAAGGATGGAATGTTCATTTCCATGGCTAGGAAAGGATTAACCAGGGGCAGACTGACCATTTGGAAACTTGGGCACTGCCCGAGGGCCCGGGGTCAGTAGGGGGCCTCATGAGATGCCCCTGGTACCTTTTTCATAGGCTTTTTTGAGTTTGGGCAAGGACACAGGGGCCCCATGATCCCCTATTGCCCGGGGGCCCCATGAGTTGTCAGTCCGCCCCTGGGATTAACCCTTTAGGCGCTCAGGAGAATTTGTCCTGTATTTTGTCAGCTTTTTGTGACGGCTGTGACCCCCCCACCTCCCCCTCCTCCCATGTTGAGTTCATTGTCACCGCTCCCCCCGTCTCAGCTGTTGCAAGGGGTCAGGAGCCCCCCTCGCTCCACAGAAAGCTGAATGTGCATGATGGCTGCCTGCCAGCGGTTCTGCTCCATGGGTGCTCTGCGCTCAAATCCACTGACTAAGCATTGACGCCGAACCTCGCAGCATTCCCAACCTCTCCCCAAGGCTGCAGATTCCCCGTATAAAAGGAGCCCCTTAAAGGAAAGCTGCATTGAAGGATACATATGGAACACAGTTGCAGAAATGCTTCTGAAAAGGCCAACTGCCTGGCTGCCCCTGAATTCAGCACTTTCCGAGTTGCTTACCTGGAACAAGCATGTAGCTGGAGAAAACACAGTAAAGTCAGGACTGCTGATCTACGTGCTTCTTCTGGAAGGAGCCAGTCAGTGAGGACAGCCATTCCTTGGGTGAGCCGACAGAGAGTGTCAGTGGTGGGGAGGTAAATTGGGGGTCCCCTAGAATTCTGGTGATGTTCTGCCCTTTAATGGTGGAGGAGAAAGAGGACTGGTCCCTGGAGGATTCTGAAGAAGAGTGGGACTGGGGGGATACCACTAAGGACTAAGACTCCTTGACAGGGCTGTCAGGGAACTCACTAGGGGATGAGCCTGTCTGGATGTCCCCTCAGCCAAGGTCTGAATTCCCTGATCTTGGGCCTAAGACAAGCATCAAGAACCTGGAATTTCAAATGCTGGTTCTCAGGGCTCATAACCCCTGTGTCTACCCAGGAATAGGGGGCAAGGACAACTTGCCTCGGTTTTCTTGTTTCCTGAGGTTTATACAGAAGTGAGTAGCTCTGGAGTGGAGAAGGTACTACCCCTATGTTCCTCAGAGCGTCATGGACACCATCAGTGACTCCAGGCAAGAATGGTAAGACAATTTTGTCTGGGACTATCTACATGTCCCTAAGTCTTTAAGGGGTCCCTACCTCACATCTCTTAGAGATTAAAGAGGAGTGGAGCAGAGGTTGGGCCATCCACAAAGACAGAGTGGTGGTCACGAGCGCAGAAAGGCCTAAAGTGACATATTCCATTTCTGCTCACAGGACTGATGGCTCCACCATTAAACTTCCCTGCCCTAAACATTATTATTTAAGAGGATTCCCACCATAGTTGGGCCTTCTTTATGGACCAGGCTGGATTCTGTCTTTTGTTGCTCCAGACAAGCTGGTCTGAAAGTATCCTAGGAGACTGCTTAGTCTTTATCACTTCTTTTGGAGGGGCTCCTCCCGAAGAGTTGCTGAAGTGCCTTATTTTTAAGTTAGGGTTGCATTTTGTCTTTATATGTGTTTTATGTCCACTGTTCTGCAGGTTCTCCAGATGGCTGTCTGCCTGCTTCAAGGACCAAGAGGAAGACTTCTTATGCATGGAGGATTTCCTTCAAGGGGGAGGTGCTCCATCAGGGGCAGACTGACCATTTGGAAACTCTGGCACTGCCCGAGGGCCCGGGGTCAGTAGGGGACCCCATGAGATGCCCCTGGTACCTTTTTCATAGGCTTTTTTGAGTTTGGGCAAGGACACAGGGGCCCCATGATCCCCTATTGCCCGGGGGCCCCATGAGTTGTCAGTCCGCCCCTGTGCTCCATACCATTGTACAGTGAAT
>NW_028318259.1:2362500-2471348 GCF_062004578.1 Staurois parvus | reverse complement strand
AAAAAGTCCAAACATTTTGAAAAAAAGTGTTTTTCTTATAAAATTTTGCAAATAAATAATCTTTCTTCATAACGTTTGGCCAAAATGTATTAGGTTATCTTTTTAGTAAAAAAAATACCCCAAAATTAGTTTATAACCAAAAATTATAAATTTTTAAAAAAACTTTTTACATTTTTATTTTATTTTTTTATATTATTATTTATGTTTTTTTTACATACTGTCACCCTAGCAGTACAGTGTCACCATGGTAACACTGTACTACTTGTGGGGGGTGATGAAGATTTTTTTTTTTTTTTTTTACACTGATTGCTTTTACACCCATAAAGGCTGTAAAAGCAATTATTTATCCTTTTCTCTGTCTGCATTCTTGCAGCCATTGAGAACTACTGTGTGAGCTGTGATTGGTCACAGCTTGTCACATGGTACAAGGCTGTTGTGAATAGCCCTGTACCATGTGACCTCTGTGATCATTCACAGATTTCACACATAGTAAGCAATGATGTCACAAGTGATATCTTGCTCACTACTCTGCATGTGATGACCAGGGGCGGACTGACAACTCATGGGGCCCCCGGGCAATAGGGGATCATGGGGCCACTGTGTCCTTGCCCAAACTCAAAAAAGCCTATGAAAAAGGTACCAGGGGCATCTGATGGGGCCCCCTACTGACCCCGGGCCCTCGGGCAGTGCCGAGTTTCCAAATGGTCAGTCTGCCCCTGGCGATGACTGATAGGCCAATCAGTGATCACATGATCGGGACCTCGCACAGAGGTCCCGTACGACCATCGGTGTTCCACTGTGTCCCGAGGACACAGCAGGCACTGAATCGCGGTGCTGCGCGCTCCCAGGGTGCGCGCACAAGCAGGGGGCGGGGAGGCCGTTTATAAAGTGCTGTACAGGGAACGGGGACCCTGAAAGATGAATTGTCGGCAAAGAAAAAAGTGTTTTCAGTGGCCATTCTAGATTCATTTTTTGTTATGTTGCACTGGATTGTCTTTTTAATTTGCTGCCATTGTCAGAGGTCCTAACACGGCCGGCGGCTCGGCGGTGGCGGTATTGGCGGTTCACCACACAAGACGATGGATTTGTAACCTCCAGAAACGTGTAATACGTCTGCGCCGGGTGACTTTGTCCTCTTTTTCTCCCTCATTATATCTATGTCTGAGCTTCTTCCCAACCTCCACCCTTCCCACCCCTGTCCCCAGCAGGCATGTCATCCAGCGCCCCTCCGTCTCGCCTGCGTCCCGCTCTCCTGCCCCCTGATTGGCTGCAGTCTCTCCCTTCCGTGACAAGGGATGGTACGGGACATGATTCAATAGAACAGGACCCAAGATGGCTGTCACAGTCTGTTAATAAGTGGCCTCGTTTAGTGTGCAAGGAATAATCCGGGTTGCAAGTCTGGAGAGCTACAACTAGATAGATTTGTATTCAACAATATAATAATACCGAGTATACTCCGATAATGATCCGTATAATAATACCGAGTATACTCTGATAATGATCACACCTCTCTGTATAATAATACCGAGTATACTCCGATAATGATCACACCTCTCTGTATAATAATACCGAGTATACTCCGATAATGATCACACCTCTCTGTATAATAATACCGAGTATACTCCGATAATGATCACACCTCTCTGTATAATAATACCGAGTATACTCCGATAATGATCCGTATAATAATACCGAGTATACTCCGATAATGATCGCACCGCACCGTATAATAATACCGAGTATACTCCGATAATGATCACACCTCTCTGTATAATAATACCGAGTATACTCCGATAATGATCCGTATAATAATACAGAGTATACTCCGATAATGATCCGTATAATAATACCGAGTATACTCTGATAATGATCACACCTCTCTGTATAATAATACCGAGTATACTCCGATAATGGTCACACCTCTCTGTATAATAATACCGAGTATACTCCGATAATGATCACACCGCTCTGTATAATAATACCGAGTATACTCCGATAATGATCACACCTCTCTGTATAATAATACCGAGTATACTCCGATAATGATCACACCTCTCTGTATAATAATACCGAGTATACTCCGATAATGGTCACACCTCTCTGTATAATAATACCGAGTATACTCCGATAATGATCACACCTCTCTGTATAATAATACCGAGTATACTCCGATAATGATCACACCTCTCTGTATAATAATACCGAGTATACTCCGATAATGATCACACCGCTCTGTATAATAATACCGAGTATACTCCGATAATGGTCACACCTCTCTGTATAATAATACCGAGTATACTCCGATAATGATCACACCGCTCTGTATAATAATACCGAGTATACTCCGATAATGATCACACCTCTCTGTATAATAATACCGAGTATACTCCGATAATGATCACACCTCTCTGTATAATAATACCGAGTATACTCCGATAATGATCACACCTCTCTGTATAATAATACCGAGTATACTCCGATAATGGTCACACCTCTCTGTATAATAATACCGAGTATACTCCGATAATGGTCACACCTCTCTGTATAATAATACCGAGTATACTCCGATAATGATCACACCGCACTGTATAATAATACCGAGTATACTCCGATAATGATCACACCTCTCTGTATAATAATACCGAGTATACTCCGATAATGATCACACCTCTCTGTATAATAATACCGAGTATACTCCGATAATGATCCGTATAATAATACCGAGTATACTCCGATAATGATCACACCTCTCTGTATAATAATACCGAGTATACTCCGATAATGATCACACCTCTCTGTATAATAATACAGAGTATACTCCGATAATGGTCACACCTCTCTGTATAATAATACCGAGTATACTCCGATAATGATCACACCTCTCTGTATAATAATACAGAGTATACTCCGATAATGGTCACACCTCTCTGTATAATAATACCGAGTATACTCCGATAATGATCACACCGCTCTGTATAATAATACCGAGTATACTCCGATAATGATCACACCTCTCTGTATAATAATACCGAGTATACTCCGATAATGATCACACCTCTCTGTATAATAATACCGAGTATACTCCGATAATGATCACACCTCTCTGTATAATAATACCGAGTATACTCCGATAATGATCACACCTCTCTGTATAATAATACCGAGTATACTCCGATAATGATCACACCTCTCTGTATAATAATACCGAGTATACTCCGATAATGATCACACCTCTCTGTATAATAATACCGAGTATACTCCGATAATGATCACACCTCTATGTATAATAATACCGAGTATACTCCGATAATGATCACACCTCTCTGTATAATAATACCGAGTATACTCCGATAATGGTCACACCTCTCTGTATAATAATACCGAGTATACTCCGATAATGGTCACACCTCTCTGTATAATAATACCGAGTATACTCCGATAATGATCACACCGCACTGTATAATAATACCGAGTATACTCCGATAATGATCACACCTCTCTGTATAATAATACCGAGTATACTCCGATAATGATCACACCTCTCTGTATAATAATACCGAGTATACTCCGATAATGATCCGTATAATAATACCGAGTATACTCCGATAATGATCACACCTCTCTGTATAATAATACCGAGTATACTCCGATAATGATCACACCTCTCTGTATAATAATACAGAGTATACTCCGATAATGGTCACACCTCTCTGTATAATAATACCGAGTATACTCCGATAATGATCACACCTCTCTGTATACTAATACCGAGTATACTCCGATAATGATCACACCGCTCTGTATAATAATACCGAGTATACTCCGATAATGATCACACCTCTCTGTATAATAATACCGAGTATACTCCGATAATGATCACACCTCTCTGTATAATAATACCGAGTATACTCCGATAATGATCACACCTCTCTGTATAATAATACCGAGTATACTCCGATAATGATCACACCGCTCTGTATAATAATACCGAGTATACTCCGATAATGGTCACACCTCTCTGTATAATAATACCGAGTATACTCCGATAATGATCACACCTCTCTGTATAATAATACCGAGTATACTCCGATAATGATCCGTATAATAATACCGAGTATACTCCGATAATGATCACACCGCTCTGTATAATAATACCGAGTATACTCCGATAATGATCACACCTCTCTGTATAATAATACCGAGTATACTCCGATAATGATCACACCTCTCTGTATAATAATACCTAGTATACTCCGATAATGATCACACCTCTCTGTATAATAATACCAAGTATACTCCGATAATGATCACACCTCTCTGTATAATAATACAGAGTATACTCCGATAATGATCACACCTCTCTGTATAATAATACCAAGTATACTCCGATAATGATCACACCTCTCTGTATAATAATACCGAGTATACTCCGATAATGATCACACCTCTCTGTATAATAATACAGAGTATACTCCGATAATGATCACACCTCTCTGTATAATAATACTGAGTATACTCCGATAATGATCACACCGCTCTGTATAATAATACCGAGTATACTGCGATAATGATCACACCGCTCTGTATAATAATACCGAGTATACTCCGATAATGATCACACCTCTCTGTATAATAATACCGAGTATACTCCGATAATGATCACACCGCTCTGTATACTAATACCGAGTATACTCCGATAATGATCACACCTCTCTGTATAATAATACCGAGTATACTCCGATAATGATCACACCTCTCTGTATAATAATACCGAGTATACTCCGATAATGATCACACCTCTCTGTATAATAATACCGAGTATACTCCGATAATGATCACACCTCTCTGTATAATAATACAGAGTATACTCCGATAATGATCACACCTCTCTGTATAATAATACCAAGTATACTCCGATAATGATCACACCTCTCTGTATAATAATACCGAGTATACTCCGATAATGATCACACCTCTCTGTATAATAATACCGAGTATACTCCGATAATGATCACACCTCTCTGTATAATAATACCGAGTATACTCCGATAATGATCCGTATAATAATACCGAGTATACTCCGAGAATGATCACACCTCTCTGTATAATAATACCGAGTATACTCCGATAATGATCACACCTCTCTGTATAATAATACCGAGTATACTCCGATAATGATCAAACCGCTCTGTATAATAATACAGAGTATACTCCGATAATGGTCACACCTCTCTGTATAATAATACCGAGTATACTCCGATAATGATCAAACCGCTCTGTATAATAATACCGAGTATACTCCGATAATGATCACACCTCTCTGTATAATAATACCGAGTATACTCCGATAATGATCACACCTCTCTGTATAATAATACCGAGTATACTCCGATAATGATCACACCGCTCTGTATAATAATACCGAGTATACCCCGATAATGATCGCACCTCTCTGTATAATAATACCGAGTATACTCCGATAATGATCACACCGCTCTGTATAATAATACCGAGTATACCCCGATAATGATCGCACCTCTCTGTATAATAATACCGAGTATACCCCGATAATGATCGCACCTCTCTGTATAATAATACCGAGTATACCCCGATAATGATCACACCTCACTGTATAATAATACCGAGTATACTCCGATAATGATCACACCGCTCTGTATAATAATACCGAGTATACTCCGATAATGATCACACCTCTCTGTATAATAATACCGAGTATACTCCGATAATGATCACACCTCTCTGTATAATAATACCGAGTATACTCCGATAATGATCACACCTCTCTGTATAATAATACCGAGTATACCCCGATAATGATCACACCTCACTGTATAATAATACCGAGTATACTCCGATAATGATCACACCGCTCTGTATAATAATACCAAGTATACTCTGATAATGATCACACCTCTCTGTATAATAATACCGAGTATACTCCGATAATGATCACACCGCTCTGTATAATAATACCAAGTATACTCTGATAATGATCACACCTCTCTGTATAATAATACCGAGTATACTCCGATAATGATCACACCTCTCTGTATACTAATACCGAGTATACTCCGATAATGATCACACCTCTCTGTATAATAATACCGAGTATACTCCGATGATGATCGCACCTCTCTGTATAATAATACCGAGTATACTCCGATAATGATCACACCTCTCTGTATAATAATACCGAGTATACTCCGATAATGATCACACCGCTCTGTATAATAATACCGTGTATACTCCGATAATGATCACACCGCTCTGTATAATAATACCGTGTATACTCCGATAATGATCACACCCCACCGTATGTTCTGTATGATGGTCAGGGGTCAGGCTCGGAGAGCAGGACATGTATACACGCAGGTCACCATAGCGGATGATCCAGGCTCACCCAAGCCGTGGGGGTCTAAGCACTAACCAGGATTCACCAGAGCTCCTGAGGGTGGTGATGGGTTTTGCTGCGTGTTTGTTCCAGGTCCTCAGGATCGCCCCTCCAGGAAGTGAGCAGGCCGGGGTCCAGTAGTTGATGAAAAGTTAGGGATCAAACAGAAGTATCGTCAGTAACAAGCCAAAGGTTGGTAACAAGTGGCTGCAGGTTGGGATGAAGCTGAAGCGTAGTTGAGGAACAAGCATGCGGTGGGTACCGAGTGTTCGCAGAGATACAGACGCCGGCAGGAGTGACAAGAGCGAGATGTTGGCTGCAGAGAGCACAATAATCTGGCAAACAGGAAATGTATAGACCTGGCTTAAATCAGGAAGTTCATGGGAGGAGCAATGGGTTCAAGGTTCAAGAGAAACCAAGTTCAGGATCATTCAAGGAATTGTTCAGTGAGCATTAAAGCATCCCAGATGGCTCAGCACAAAAAAGTCATTGCCAGACCCATCAGAGGTCGCAGGTTCAAACCCAGGTCCTGACCGTATGCACTCCTGTCCCCTGCACTCTGTATGTTATGCACTCCTGTCCCCTGCACTCTGTGTGTTATGCACTCCTGTCCCCTGCACTCTGTGTGTTATGCATTCCTGTCCCCTTTACTTTAACCTACCACCAAAAAACAACCCAAAATAAATTCTCCAGCTTTTGACGATCGCAGCGATACCATATATGTGTATGTTATTTGTTGTTTGTACCCGTAGTACAGCCCAGAAACAATAGTGCGCAATTTGTTTTTGTCTTTTTTTTTTTTTTTGTACCTAAAACACACTGACATTGAAACCAACTGACACTGATACCAATTTTTTTTAATCCTGACCTTTGACCTTGACCCAAACACTAACCCTGGCACTGAACTAGATCAAACCTTGATCTAGGTATTTTTCTTTTTTTTTATTTTATTTTTTAATATTTATTTATCTTTTTTTTTCAAACATTTTTTTTTCTCTCTATGCCAGGAGTTAGGGAGATACAATGTATAATAGGATGTATATAATGATACAATGTATAATGGGATGTATATAAGGATACAATGTATCCCTCTCCTCCATTCATAGAGAGAGAAAAAAACAAGGGGGCCGGGCTGTACAGTGACTGATCACTGTGCTAGCCAATCAGATCTTTAGAACGGGACACGGGGCTCTCAGTCACACCGTGGTCTCTGTGCAGGTACGCAAATATGCGGCCCCACGGAAAAAAGCCCAGTTCCGTGAGGCGGCATATTTGTGTGATGTCGGCGTCAAGGGGTTAAAATTACTTTTATACATGTTAAAAAAAATCTGAAGAATATATTTTAAAAATATATATTTTTTAAAAATTTTTTTTTTAAATATATTCTTCAGATTTTTTTTTAACATATAAAAAAAGTCATTGTGTAGTGTAAAAAATGACAGGAGGCAGTCTTTGACAAGTCCGTTATTAAAAATAAAAATTAAAAAAATGTCCCCCGAAGTAGATCCAATGTCAATCATACCACCGCCGACCAAAAAAAAGCGCACTCTCGACACTGGCTCCTGCCAGCTGACAGCCGCGCCGTGATGACAGTTCTTAAATAGGGTGATGACATCACCCCTTGTGACTTCATCGTGTCCTGTGATTGGCCAAAGGATTGCACCTGCAATGCTTTGGCCAATCACAATGCACTGTTAGGGCGCAGCGCATTCTGGGGTGCGGCGGGCGAACAGCCAGCTGAACACCTCTATCGTTTGTGTGTTCACTGAACACACAACCGGTCCATGTATGAGTCCAGTTTATGTTGGACTCAAACATGCAGCCCATCAGTAATAGTGAGTATACGCCGATAATGATCACCTGTATTGATCACACTGCACTGTATAATTATGTATACAGTATATATATATATCAGGGGCGGACTGACCATTTGGAAACTCGGGCACTGCCCGAGGGCCCGGGGTCAGTAGGGGGCCCCATGAGATGCACCTGGTACCTTTTTCATAGGCTTTTTTGAATTCGGGCAAGGATACAGGGGCCCTATGATCCCCTATTGCCCAGGGGCCCATGAGTTGTCAGTCCATCCCTGATATATATATATACAGGCGTACCTCAGTTTACGAATTGAATGCGTTCTCCAAGGGCGTTTTGTATTACGAAAAATTCATAAACTGAAACGCGGTTTCCCATAGGAATGCATTGAAAACCAATGAATCCGTTCCGGAGTTCAGAAAAAAGTAAAAAAAAGTCCTATCTGTTCAAAAATCTTTATAAAGTGCACTTTAAAGGCATAAATACTGTACAGGGACATGATTAAAAATTAATTTGTAAATGCATTGAAAACCAATTAATCCATTCCGGAGGTCAGAAAAAAAGTAAAAAAAAGTTTCATCTGTTCAAAACTCTCCTAGATTGTAAGCTCCAAGGATCAGGGTCCTCCTATCCCTCTTGTATTGAACTGTATTGTTGCTGTATTGTCTCCCGTTATATTGTAAAGCGCTGAGCAAACTGTTGGCGCTATATAAATCCTGTATAATAATAATAATATATAAATCCTGTATAATAATAATAATAATATATAAATCCTGTATAATAATAATATATAAATCCTGTATAATAATAATAATATATAAATCCTGTATAATAATAATAATAATAATATATAAATCCTGTATAATAATAATAATATATAAATCCTGTATAATAATAATATATAAATCCTGTATAATAATAATAATAATAATATATAAATCCTGTATAATAATAATAATAATTATAAAGTGCACTTTAAAGGCATAAATACTGTACAGGGACATGATTAAAAACAAATTCGTAAATGCATTGAAAACCAATTAATCCGTTCCGGAGGTCAATAAAAAGTAAAAAAAAGTCTTATCTGTTCAAAACTCTTTATAAAGTGCACTTTAAAGGCATAAATACTGTACAGGGACATGATTAAAAACAAATTCATAAATGCATTGAAAACCAATTAATCCATTCCAGAGGTCAGAAAAAAGTAAAAAAAAGTCTTATCTGTTCAAAACTCTTTATAAAGTGCACTTTAAAGGCATAAATACTGTACAGGGACATGATTAAAAACAAATTCGTACATGCATTGAAAACCAATAATGATCACCTGTATTGATCACACCGCACTGTGTAATAATATATACAGTATATATATATATACAGGCGTACCTCAGTTTACGAATTGAATGCGTTCTCCGGGACGTTTCCTATTGCGAAAAATTCATAAACTGAAACACGGTTTCCTATAGGAATGCATTGAAAACCAATGAATCCGTTCCGGTGGTCAGGAAAAAGTAAAAAAAAATCCTATCTGTTCAAAAATCTTTATAAAGTGCACTTTAAAGGCATAAATACTGTACAGGGATATGATTAAAAATTAATTTGTAAATGCATTGAAAACCAATTAATCCGTTCTGGAGGTCAGAAAAAAAGTAAAAAAAAGTTTTATCTGTTCAAAACTCTTTTTATAAAGTGCACTTTAAAGGCTTAAATACTGTACAGGAACATGATTAAAAAAAATTCGTAAATGCATTGAAAACCAATTAATCCATTCCGGAGGTCAGAAAAAAGTCAAAAAAAGTCTTTTACCTGTTCAATACTCTGTAAAAAGTGCACTGTAAAGGCACAGGGCCGGCGCTATAAACCTCCCAGGCGCAATGCATCCTGGGGAATAATCAATAGAGAAGATGGAGCTTTCAGGGTGCATAGACATAAATACCACACATTAAAAGTTAAATAATTTTTATTTCGTATTTTGGTAAAAAAAACACAAGAAAGGAAAAAATACAAAAACATAAAAACAATTTCAATTCTAAGAATACCAACTGAGATTCAAACTTGGTTAGGTAAATGTAGTACACTCCCTACATGTTTCGTCCTCACGAGCTTCTTCCGGGAATTGTTTGAGGAAATTTCTACCGCAGTCTAAAAGTATATCAAAGGAAAACTGTTCAATTACCAAACAACTTTAATATATCTAATACAAGGTAATTAATCAAATATATATACATGCATCCTGGGGAAACTTCGTATTGCGAAAAAATTTCGTAAACCGAGGCATTATTTTCAATGGATTTTCATTGGTAAACTGAAAATTACGTAAACCGAGGTCCGCCTGTATATATATATAAAACGTTCTTTTCTAACAATCTATTTCATTGACTTTAACTTTTATATTTTTCAGCCACGTCGGATGGTACGCTGGAGGGACTGGAGAATCTCAGTGGGGGTGTCTGTAAGACCAAAGGAATGAAGGTCACTTTAAAGGTTGGCCAGAGTAAGTATTGAACAGCTGGCATCTCCAGGCAATAAGCTGAGGCTGGGAAAGCCATTGTACTGTATGGGGAGGGTGAGGGATTAAAGAGGGACCGACTTAAAGGGATGGCGACACACTATAGATAATAGGAGGCAGCACTTTAGTTGACAGGTATCCAGAGATAGCGGGAGGGAGAAGCGACGGGAGATAATGGAGAAAATTATTTTCCCTGGCTTTTTGATTACTGCACTTTGTTGGTGTGCATTGTAAGCGGTAATCTCAGAATGTATTCTTTCCTTGCATAGTCATCCGTCTGCGGTGGGTGGAAGCCGGTCCATGGAGGAATAATGGCTCTGCACTCTGAAGCTATGCCCTAGCTTTTAAGTAAATGTCAGGCCAAAAAAGATATATTTATTTATTTCAGGTACTTATATAGTGCCGTCAATTTACGCAGCACTTTACATATATATTGTACATTCACATCAGTCCCTAACCCTCAAGGGGTGTACAATCTAAGGTCCCTAACTCACATTCATACATATTCAAACAGGATCCAATTCATCTACCAGCATGTCTTTGGAGTGTGGGAGGAAACCGGTGTACCCGAAGGAAACCCACGCAGGCACAGGGAGAACATGCAAACTCCAGGCAGGTGGTGCCGTGGTCGGGATTCAAACCAGCAACCCTAGTACTGCCAGGCGGAAGTGCTAACCATTTAGCCACTGTACTGTATATATACAGTACATGTCTGCAAACACATTTTTTATACCTTTAAAGAGACCTTTAAAGAGACAAAAAGAGATGCCCCTGGTATCTTTTTCATAGGCTTTTTTGAGTTTGGGCAAGGACACAGGGGCCCTATGATCCCCTATTGCCCGGGGGCCCCATGCGTTGTCAGTCCGCCCCTGAACCTAACACAAACCTGACCCTAAATCTTGAACTGGAGCCCAAAACCTACCCATAAAGTTTAACCTAACCACTAAACCTGACCTTCAACTTTACCTGCTTCCTAATCCCAACCCACGCGATGGACTTCAAAAACACAACCAAAAAGTGTAATCTAACCTCCGAATCTCACCTCATATAACCTTGAGCTATAGATACCCTGAAGACCAGGGGCAGACTGACCATTTGGAAACTCGGGCACTGCCTGAGGGCCCGGGGTCAGTAGGGGGCCCCATGAGATGCCCCTGGTACCTTTTTCATAGGCTTTTTTGAGTTTGGACAAGGACACAGGTGCCCCATGATCCCCTATTGCCCGGGGGCCCCATGAGTTGAAGACTATCCTTTAATCTAAGTTGGACCCCAAAAACCTAACTCTAAAATCTTAACCCTTAACTTTGACCAAGTCTTCAACCTGATCTTTAATGATCCGGGCAAAATTGTTAATTTCCCATGCAGTGGGGCTGTGCCAGCACTGAATGGGTAAAATTCTAGTTTTTATGTCTTGGGGCTCAGAAAGCAAAGATTTACTTACCTAATCCTTCGATCCTCCAAGCGCAAGACTAGTCCCTGCGGCTGCTGCCCCCCCCCACTGCACACTAGCGGTCTTGTGAATAGGCTGTTCCTGACATCATCACACGCATAGACCGGCTCCGGACCTGAGGATGGCAGGAACAGTCCACCTCTGGGCATGGGGGAGTACCATTTTCCTGTGGATCGGAGAATGGGGTAAGTATAGCTTTTCCCTAAACCCCTGAACAAAACTAGAACTTAACCCATTCAGTGCGAGCACAACCCCACTGCATGGGAAAATAAAAGTTTTGACCTAAGTTCTGCTTTACTCTAAAGGTACCTTGAAATCTTACCCTTAATAAGAGTTGTACCCTAAAATGTAACCCTTAAACCTAACCTAACTCAAACCTGACCCTAAATCTTGACCTAATTCCTAAACACCACCTTTACTCTAAAGAAGCCACTAAACCTAAACATTAGTGTGAGTTGGACCCAAAAAAACCCCTAACCCTAAAATCTAAACTAACTCCTAAACCTGACCTTGAGTTAACTCTTAATCCAGAGTCTCAATCCAAAGATTCCACAAAAACTAACATTTTCCTTGACCAGAAGCTCACAAATGATTCTTCATCTAAAGATAACTTTCAAACCTAAACCTACGAGCTGGACTCCAAAACCTATTCCTAACTCTAACCTAACCCCTAAACCTGACCTTTATCCTTGAGTTACCTCGGTGTAGAGTTATTCCCCCTGAGGTCATCACAGAGGACAAGGGGGCGCTCTTTACGTCTGGAGGAAAAGAAATTTAATCTCCAAACACGGAAAGGTTTCTTCACAGTAAGAGCTGTGAGAATGTGGAACAGACTCCCTCAAGAGTTGGTTGTGGCCAGCTCAGTGGATTGCTGTAGGAAAGTCCTGGATTGTTTCTTGGATACACAGAATATAACTGGATATAACATTTATAGGTAAAGTTGATCCAGGGAATATCCGATTGCCTCTCGGGGGATCAGGAAGGAATTTTTTCACCTGCAGGAGCAAATTGGATCATGATTTGCTGGGTTTTTTGCCATCCTCTGGATCAACTGTGGGTGTAGAATTTAACATTTTTTTTTTATGGTTGAACTGGATGAACTTTTGTCTTTTTTCAGCCAGACTAACTATGTAACTCTTAATCCAGAGTCTTATTCCAAAGATTCCATAAAAACTAACGTTTAGTGTGTATTTAACCACTTTCCGTCCGGCCCATGTATATAAATGGCCGGACGATGGCAGTGCAGGGTTGGGTGGCCATTTATAAATGGCCTTCCCGCCCCCTGCTTGTGTGCGCTCCCTGGGAGCACGCAGCACTGCGATCCGGTGCCTGCTGTGTCCTCCGGGCACAGTGGAACACCGATCGTCGTACGGGACCTCTGTGCGAGATTCCGGTCATGTGATCATTGATTGGCCAATCAGTGATCACATGCAGAGTAGTAAACAAGATGTCACTTCTGACATCATTGCTTACTACCAGAGGCGGACTGACAACTCATGGGGCCCCTGGGCAATAGGGGATCATGGGGTCCCAGTGTCCTTGTCCAAACTCAAAAAAGCCTATGAAAAAGGTACCAGGGGCATCTCATGGGGCCCCCTACTGACCTCGAGTTTCCAAATGGTCAGTCCGCCCCTGCTTACTATGTGTGAAATCTGTGAATGATCACAGAGGTCACATGGTACAAGGCTATTCACAACAACCTTGTACCATGTGACAAGCTGTGACCAATCACAGCTCACACAGTATTTCTCAATGACTGCAAGAATGCAGCCAGAGAGAAGGAGAAATGATTGCTTTTACAGCCTTTATGGGTGTAAAAGCAATTGGTGTAAAAAACAAAAAAAAAAAAATCTTCATCCCCCTGCACACATACTGGTAGGGTGACAGTATGTAAAAAAAAAAATAAACAATGTAAAAAAATAAAATAAAAATGTAAAAAAAAAAGTATAATTTTTGGTTATAAACTAATTTGAGTTATTTTTTTTTTTTTACTAAAAAGATAACGGAATACATTTTGGCCAAGATTTATGAAGAAAGATTATATATTTGCAAAATTTTATAAGAAAAACACTTCTTTTCAAAATTTTTGGACTTTTTCATTTCTATAGCAAAAAAAATTTAAATCCCAGTGGTGAATAAATACCACCAAAATAAAGCTTTATCTGTCTCAAAACAATGCTAAAAAATTCATATGGGTACAGTGTTGCATGACCGCGCAATTGTCATTCAAAATGTGATAGCGCTGAAAGCTGAAAATTGGCCTGGACAGGAAGGGGGGGAAAGTGTCTGGACTGGAAGGGGGGGAGAGTGTCCGGACTGGAAGGGGGGGAAAGTGTCCGGACTGGAAGGGGGGGAAAGTGTCTGGACTGGAAGGGGGGGAAAGTGTCTGGACTGGAAGGGGGGGAAAGTGTCCGGACTGGAAGGGGGTGAAAGTGTCCGGACTGGAAGGGGGGGAAAGTGTCCGGACTGGAAGTGGTTAACTGTATAAATTAACCCTGCAACCTAAACCCTAGCCTTGCTCCAAACCTTGAACCCGACACTTACTCTAAGTTCCAGGCAGGGGCGGACTGACAACTCATGGGGCCCCCCGGGCAATAGGGGATCATGGGGCCCCTGTGTCCTTGTCCAAACTAAAAAAAGCCTATGAAAAAGGTACCAGGGGCATCTCGTGGGGCCCCCTACTGACCCCCGGGCCCTCGGGCAGTGCCCGAGTTTCCAAATGTTCAGTCCGCTCCTGGTTCCAGGTATGGATGTTACAGCATAGTTACATTGGTACAGCTTGGACCAATGTAAGTATGTATATGAAAAATCAGCAATTGGAATGCGCTAAAATATATCAAAATTAATATCACAAATATGTGTATAAAAGTCCCAACATTCTAAATACAAAAAACTTTTCAGTGAAAATAATCCATAAATTTCGTGCATATAAGTGTATAGAAGAAATGTCCAACACCCCAAAACAAAAAATTTTCTTCTTTAAACATGTAATTCCACCGTGCTTTATCCACCACCAAATGAATGGAATAAACTCACCAGAGCTCAATGCTGATTAGATTATAAATCAGCACAAGCGCATTTGCTCTGGGAGCGATGAGTAAGTAGATCATGAAGCAGCACTCTATAGTATAGACACTTCCAGATAGCAGGAACAATACTCTGCAGTGATATTGAGGTATAGCCAAGACTCCTTATAAAACGATCATCCTCCAAATGTATAGTAACATCACTCAAAAATAAAGAAAAGGCATGATGGTGCAGCAAGTAAGAACCATTAAAACTTTTATTTCAATCGCATCCTACTCACAAAATAAAGTGTCCACCTGACACTGGTATAGCAAACGATCAGATATACGGGATGGACGAGCCCCGTTCACCGCGGACACCTCGCCGACAGCTCCAGGGAACGTCCTGACGTCATCCAATAAGCTCCGCCCTACGCGTTTCGCCACTGTGACGTCCTCACGGAGCGCTCCGTGAGGACGTCAGAGTGACGAAACGCGTAGGGCGGAGCTTATTGGATGACGTCAGGACGTTCCCTGGAGCTGTCGGCGAGGTGTCCGCGGTGAACGGGGCTCGTCCATCCCGTATATCTGATCGTTTGCTATACCAGTGTCAGGTGGACACTTTATTTTGTGAGTAGGATGCGATTGAAATAAAAGTTTTAATGGTTCTTACTTGCTGCACCATCATGCCTTTTCTTTATTTTTGAGTGATGTTACTATACATTTGGAGGATGATCGTTTTATAAGGAGTCTTGGCTATACCTCAATATCACTGCAGAGTATTGTTCCTGCTATCTGGAAGTGTCTATACTATAGAGTGCTGCTTCATGATCTACTTATTCATCGCTCCCAGAGCAAACGCGCTTGTGCTGATTTATAATCTAATCAGCATTGAGCTCTGGTGAGTTTATTCCATTCATTTGGTGGTGGATAAAGCACGGTGGAATTACATGTTTAAAGAAGAAAATTTTTTGTTTTGGGGTGTTGGACATTTCTTCTATACACTTATATGCACGAAATTTATGGATTATTTTCACTGAAAAGTTTTTTGTATTTAGAATGTTGGGACTTTTATACACATATTTGTGATATTAATTTTGATATATTTTAGCGCATTCCAATTGCTGATTTTTTATATTTTACCAATATTTTGGGTTAAAGGTTTGCTGCTGGAGAGGATTGATACTGTTGATTGGCGCTTTCTTTTTTTGTTTTCCTAAGTATGTATATGCCATGCCTTTGGGATCCCTGTGGAATCTGGAAACCACGGTAGTAGTCACAGCTACTACAGTGATCACTGCCATCTTCCGGGTTTCATGCCCAAGCTGCTGCCCTGCTGCATAGTGAACACATGAGTTCTCTCGCTTGTCATGGGCGCTATTCACAGAACGTCTTGCATTTTTTGCAATGAATGCATGGCGTTCTCTGATTGGATGAGGGGGAGAGGCGGTGCGGTGATGTCATGCTCTCCACCTCATCCAATCAGAGAATGCTTTGCATTTATTGAGGAAAATGCTAGGCGTGGCAGCCAGGACTTGTAGGCTGCTACAGATACGTGCACCTCTAGGGCAGCTTTATTTATTCCTTACATGTATCACCAGAACTGGTGTCCCCATTAGAAAATGTCCCCTCAATTCCTGTTCTGGTGACACATTTTGGGTTTTTCCCTCACTTTCTGCCCTAGTCACCTGGACAAATAGACAGAGTAAATCTCCCTAGAAAGTAATAAACACACAACAGAGGTTCTAATTTTCCCCTAACTCCAAAACCTAAAGTAAGTTTGGCTTTAGATTTACTTTTGGGCCCCCCCCGTGTGTGTGTAGATGACGGCATGTACACAGCTTTGCCATTGGCTTTCATGGTGCGGTGTGTGGATTGGCTGAAAAAATTGGTCTGCTTGTTTTAAGACACCAACACGCATTAACCACTTGCCCTCTGCCCTATAGCAGAAGTACTGTTACAGGGCGGCACGGCTGCACAAAATCACATCTATATATGTGATTTGCATTGCCAGGTAGGGGGCACACATGCCGCTATTGGCTGCTGGGGATGTCAATCACTGGGTCCCGGCTGGGGATTCCCAGTGATCGCTGGCAGGGCTGAGAGGGGAGAGATCTGTGTGTAAACAACACAGATCTCTCTCCTGTCAGCATGGACATGCTGCTTTGTATCTCTCTGCACAGCAGCATGTCTCCCGAGTAAAACAGCACACAGAAAAACCCACACACACAGCACACAGGTAACCCTTTGATCGCCCCACATGCTAACCCCTTTCTGTCCAGTGTCTTTAGTACAGTGCAGGGGCGGACTGACCATTCAGGCACTCGGGTACTGCCCGAGGGCCCGGGGTCAGTGGGGGGCCCCATGAGATGCCCCTGGTACCTTTCATAGGCTTTTCTGTGTGTGGTTTGAGTGTGGGCGAGGACACAGAGGCCTATGATCCCCTATTGCCCGGGGGCTCCATGAGCTGTCAGTCTGCCCCTACTACAGTGTCAGTGCTATATCGCCAAATATTTGAAATGCTACAATTTTGGCCATATTCAATATATTTAAAAATATATTTCAATAAATATATATACATCTATACATATACATATATATATATACTGCATGTTGAAATGCGTTTTTATTACAAAATTTATGAAAAATATTTTTAAAAATACATTTAAAATATACCGTATGTCTTTAAAAATACAAATCTACATTTTTAGAATGCATTTACAAATATATGTAAAAATATATGTTAACCCCTTCACGCCTCAGGGTAAAACAAATCTAAATGCCTAAGCACAATTTTACAACTTTGACACGTGTCAGTATAACCGTCATTGGCCATATTCAATATATTTAAAAATATATTTCAATCAATATCTATCTATCTATCTATATATATATATATATATATATATATGGAGAGAGAGAGAGAGAGAGAGAGAGAGAGAGAGAGACACTGCATGTTGAAATGTGTTTTTATTCCAACATATATGAGAAATATTTTTAAAAATACATTTTAAAATATACTGTATGTCTTTAAAAAAACAAAATCTACATTTTTGGAATGCATTTACAAGTACAGTATATGTAAAAATATATGTTAAAATGACTTTTATATGTTAAAAAAACCTGAAGAATATATTAAAAAAATATATATATTTTTAAAAATATCTATTTTTTAAATATATCCTTCAGATTTTTTTTAACATATAAAAAAGTCATTTTAACATATATTTGTAAATGCATTCCAAAAATATAGATTTGTATGTTTAAAGACATACAGTATATTTGAAATGTATTTTTAAAAATATTTTTCATATATTTTGTAATAAAAACGCATTTCAACATGCAGTGTATATATATATATATATATATATATATATATATATATATATATTTATTTATTGAAATATATTTTTAAATATATTGAATATGCCCAAAATTGTAGCATATCAAATATTTGGCAATATATTTGGTAAGAATATTTTTTAAAATATATTTTTCTTCCATATGTGCAATAAAGGCATTGCTGGCCTTAAAGCCAAACTTCCAATATATATATATATTGAAATACATTTAATATGGCCAAAATTGTAGCATTTCTAATATATGGCAATATATTTAGGAAGAATATTTTTAAATATATTTCAAATATATTTTTCTTCCATGTGGGTGTTGCCTTCTCATATAACCACCTATATCTCCTTTACGGCTGTTGCTAACCCATCTCTATAAACTCCTCCCCCTCGCAGGTCAGGATGGAGGGACTCACCCACGGAGGCCTTCACTTAGAGATAAAGATTCAAGTCTTTCTCCATCTGCACCAAACCCGGACTCCCCTAATTTCGCAGGTACGTTTAAGAGGGTGTATAGTAGACGTATGCGGTTCATTTTGTTACGCATGTTTAGTTATTCAGATGTCTCCAAATTTATGAATTACAATAGTAACGAATCTGAAATTACTAAATGAAATTCGGCCGAAATTCAGATTTGAATCCGTTACAAAAAGAATAGAAGAGAACATAAAAAATAGATTAGAATAGAACAGACAGTAAAAGAACAGAATAGAAAAGATTAGAATAGAAAAATAAGTAGAATAGAATACATTAGAATAGAAAAACAAAAAAAAGAATAGAATAAATATAGCTAAAAAAACCCAAATAGAATGAAATAAAAATAGCAAAAAACCCCAATAGAATAGAATAAAATAAAAGAATGTAATTGTCTTCAGAAATTCATATTTCAATTAGAATACATTCACATAGATTAGAATAGAAAAAAAATACAAAATAAGACAATAGACAGAAAACAATAGAATAGAAAAAACAATAGAATAGAATAAAATACAGTAGAAAATATATAACCATCTTTTAGAAATTGAATTTAAAATAATTTAGATTTCGAATAGAATGAATTGGAATTCAAATAGCATAGAATAGAAAAGAATCAAATCAGAATAGAATGGAATAGAAAAACAATAGAATAAAATTCAATAGAATAGAATAAAATAATATAGAAAAAATATAACTATCTTCTGAAATTCAAATTTCAATTAGAATACATTCAAATAGATTAGAATAGAAAAGAATAGAAAATAATAAATAAAAAAAAATAAAAGAATAGAATAGAAAACAATAGAATAGAAAAAAAACAATAAAATAGAATAGAATAAAATAGATTAGATAAAAATATAACCATCTTCCAAAATTAGAAATTTCAAATAAATCAAATTTCAAATGAATAAATTAGAATTCGAACGCCAATTCGAATTCGGTCGACTTGAATTTGAATAGAACAGAATCGAATTCGTAAACTAAAAGAATCAAATTCCAAAAGTGAATTAAATGAGTTTAACAAAACAAAATTGAAAAATTATTTTTTTTTCATTCTGCACATGTCTAGCGTATAGCGACTTTTGATGTTACTAGTCCTGGAGTTGTTAAAAGTATTTTTTTTAAGTCAGGGAAATATTAATTATTGCCTATAAATATGTATATTTGCACATGCAGCCTGCTAGAGGCAGATAGGTTGGTTTTCCACATTTTATTAATGTGCTGTGAACAGCCTGTGTCATTTTATATCCTGCTATTCAGAAATATTCAAGCAGCAAATGGGCAACTGAACATTTGGAAACTCGGGCACTGCCCGAGGGCCCGGGGTCAGTAGGGGGCCCCATGAGATGCCCCTGGTACCTTTTTCATAGGCTTTTTTTTAGTTTGGGCAAGGACACATGAGCAACAAATTGTGGGGGATGAGCGGATGGAGAATATAAAGTACAGTTGTCAGGTGGGGGGTGGGAAAGGCTTCTCTGAAGAGACAGGGTTTTCAGGAAACACCTAAAAGTGGACCAGAGTGGGAGACAGCCGAACAGATTGGGATAGGGAGTTCCAGAGGATGGGAGAATTGTATTGATTTGTATTGCAACTGTTCTGTCTCCCGTTATATTGTAAAGTGTTGTGCAAACTGGTGGCCTTAGAGCAGAACTCCATGTCAATTTTTTTTTCCCCCTGCAGTGCGGGAATTTTGGGAAGAGCTATATTTACCCTGTCCTCAGATCCTCCGGAAAACCACGCTCCCCCATTAGGGGTGTATTTGCTACAAGGCTAACAAGGCACTTGCCTAGGGCAGCATTTTTTTAGGGGGGCAGCAACTCCCACAGGAAAAAGGGGTGGAAGAAGGGACACGCGTACCATGGGAACCACGTGGGATCTGAGAGGGGCTGCTTGATGGTGTATGCAGAGCCTGGCTCTCGTTCCCGGGAATGTCTGGAGGTGTGAAGATGAGTGTCTTTCTTTCTGTCGCTGGGGGGGCGTAGAGGAAGGATTTCCCCACTGGGAGGGGTGTTGGTCAATGTCAGGCTCTCTCCGCAGGAAGGGGAAGAGGGGTAGGTGTTGGCCCATTTCCGTGGAGGCAGACGATTTTTATGTTGCCTAGGGCAGCACAAAACCTAAATACACCACTGTCCCCCACATCCAGTGGTGGACTGTTCCTGTTTAGGGGCATGATGACATCAGGAACAGTCCATTCACAAGACTAGTGTGCAGGGGGGCAGAAGCCGCGGGGACCAGATCAGCGTATTCGGTAAGTATATCTTCACTGTTATCACCCCTAGACAAAAACGAGCAGTTGGACCATGCCGTGCAGGCACAGCTCCACTGCGCGATTCGGTCCATTCACAAGATCGCTAGCGTGCAGAGGAGCAGAAGTGGCAGGGACCAGTCTTGCGCCCCGAGGATCTGCGGATTTCATAAGTATATCTTCCCTGTTATCACCCCTAGACAAAAATGAGCAGTTAGCCCATGCCCTGTGGGCACAGCCACACTGCATGGTTCAAAAATGTTTTTGCCCGGATTTCTGCTTTAAATAAATCTTCTATAATAATAATAATACATGAGCAGTGATGGGCAACTGTTACTATACAGGGGCAACAAACAGGCAATCATCATAAAACATGGGTAGCAAATGGGAAACTGTTACTATAGATGGGCAACAACATGTTTACATGATTCAGTCCATTCACAAGATCGCTAGCGTGTAGAGGAGCAGAAGTGGCGGGGACCGGTATTGCGCTCCGAGGATCTGCCAATTCTCCCCTCAAGACCAAGTCTATGTCAGCCAGTTGGCAGTTGAGCTAGTGGAAACTTCTGAGAGTCCAGAGCCCCAGTATTCAGAATGAATTGCCAGAGTCCAGGCAGGCCAAATCTGGAGAGTTCCAAGCTAGGATGACTGGAAACATTGCAAAAAATTGTTAAAAAAATGGCAAAGTCACCACTACCATAAATTTTTGTTTCCACCCCCATCCTCCTAGACCAGGGGCGGACTGACAACTCATGGGGCCCCCGGGCAATAGGGGATCATGGGGCCCCTGTGTCCTCACCCACACTCAAAAAAGCCTATGAAAAAGGTACCAGGGGCATCTCATGGGGCCCCCTACTGACCCCGGGCCCTCGGGCAGTGCCCGAGTTTCCAAATGGTCAGTCTGCCCCTGTCCTAGACCAAGTCTATGTCAGCCAATTAGCAGTTGAGCTGGTGGAAACTCCCAACAGCCCAGAGCCCCAGTATTCAAAATGAAAAGCCGGAGTCAAGTGGGGCCAGATCTGGAGAGTTCCAAGCTATGGTGAATGCAAACATTAGAAAACAATTGTGTAAGAAGGGTAAAGCCACCACTACCAAACCCCCCCCCCGACCAAATCTACGAGAGCCGGTTGGCAGTTGAGCTTGAGCCCCAGTATTCAGAAAGAATAACCAGGCAGGCCAAGTCTAGAGAGTTCAATGCTGGATAAATTGCAAAACATTGTTTAAAAGAAATGGTACAGTCACCACTACCATAAATTCTTGTTTCCACTGACACCCCCCACCCCCCTCCTAGACCAAGTCTATATCAGCCAATAAGCAGCTGAGCTAGTGGAAAACTCCCAACCGCCCCGAGCCCCGGTATTCAAAATGAAAAGCAAGAGTCAAGCCAGGCCAAATCTGGAGAGTTCCAAGCTATGGTGACTGGAAACAATTCAAAAAAAAATTTTTTTAAATGGTAAAGTCACCACTACCATAAATTCTTGCCGCCCCCAGACCAAGTTTATATTGGCCCATTGGCAACTGAGCTGGTGGAAAACTCCCGACAGCCCAGAGCCGTAGTATTCAAAATGAAAAGCCAGAATCAAGCCAGGCCAGTTCCAAGCTATGGTGACTGGAAACATTGCAAAAGTTTTCTTTTTTGAATGGTAAAGTCACCACTACTATAAATTCTTGCCCCCCCCCAGACCAAATTCACATTAGCCAACTGGCAACTGAGCTGGCGGAAACTCCCAACAGCCCAGAGCCCCGGTATTCAAAATGAAAAGCCAGAGTCAAGCCAGGCCAAATCTGGAGAGTTCCAAGCTATGGTGACTGGAAACATTAGAAAAAAATTATGTTAAAAGGTTGAAGTCACCAATACCATAAATTCCTGTCCCCAACCCTAAGACCATGTCTACGTTTCCTTCTCACAAGAGCAGGCCTTAAACACGATACTTCCAAAACACCTTGAAAATGTCCACACCAAAACACACCAAATGGTGACTGGAAACATTAGAAAAAATTTATGTTAAAAGGTTGAAGTCACCAATACCATAAATTCTCCCCCCCAAGACCAAGTCTGTGTCAGCCAGTTGGAAGCTGAACTGGAGGAAACTCCTAAGAGCCCAGAGCGTAGCTGGGCCAAATCTGATGAGGTCCAAACTATGGTCACTGGAAACATTGAGAAACATTATGTAAAAAGAGGACGTCACCACTACCATAAATTCTCCCTCCTCTCCCCCCAAGACCAAGTCTGTGTCAGCCAGTTGGAAGCTAAACTGGAGGAAACTCCTAAGAGCCTAGAGCCCAGAGCGTAGCTGGGCCAAATCTGATGAGTTCCAAACTATGGTCACTGGAAACATTGCAAAAATTATATAAAAAGAGGACATCACCACTACCATAAATTCTCCCACCTCCCCCCCAAGACCAAGTCTGTGTCAGCCAGTTGGAAGCTGAACTGGAGGAAACTCCTAAGAGCCGAGAGCGTAGCTGGGCCAAATCTGATGAGGTCCAAACTATGGTCACTGGAAACATTGAAAAAAATGATGTAAAAAGAGGACGTCACCACTACCATAAATTCCTGTCCCCAACCCTAAGACCACGTCTACGTTTCCTTCTCACAAGAGCAGGCCTTAAACATGACACTTCCAAAATACCTTGAAAATGTCCACACCAAAACACACCAAATGGTGACTGGAAACATTAGAAAAAATTTATGTTAAAAGGTTGAAGTCATCAATACCATAAATTGTCCCTCCTCCCCCCCAAGACCAAGTCTGTGTCAGCCAGTTGGAAGCTAAACTGGAGAAAACTTCTAAGAGCCTAGAGCCCAGAGCGTAGCTGGGTCAAATCTGATGAGGTCCAAACTATGGTCACTGGAAACATTGAAAAAAATTATGTAAAAAGAGGACGTCACCACTACCATAAATTTTCCCTCCCCCCCCCCCCCCCCAGACCAAGTCTGTGTCAGCCAGTTGGAAGCTAAACTGGAGAAAAGTCCTAAGAGCCTAGAGCCCAGAGCGTAGCTGGGCCAAAACTGATGAGGTCCAAACTATGGTCACTGGAAACATTGCAAAAATAATGTAAAAAGAGGACATCACCACTACCATAAATTCTCCCACCTCCCCCCCAAGACCAAGTCTGTGTCAGCCAGTTGGAAGCTAAACTGGAGAAAACTTCTAAGAGCCTAGAGCCCAGAGCGTAGCTGGGCCAAATTTGATGAGGTCCAAACTATGGTCACTGGAAACATTGCAAAAATGATGTAAAAAGTGGACATCACCACTACCATAAATTCTCCCACCTCCCCCCCCAAGACCAAGTCTGTATTCAGCCAGTTGGAAGCTAAACTGGAGAAAACTCCTAAGAGCCTAGAGCCCAGAGCGTAGCTGGGCCAAATCTGATGAGGTCCAAACTATGGTCACTGGAAACATTGAAAAAAATGATGTAAAAAGAGGACGTCACCACTACCATAAATTTTCCCTCCCCCCCCCCCCAGACCAAGTCTGTGTCAGCCAGTTGGAAGCTGAACTGGAGGAAACTCCTAAGAGCCTAGAGCCCAGAGCAAAGCTGGGCCAAATCTGATGAGTTCCAAACTATGGTCACTGGAAACATTGCAAAAATTATGTAAAAAGAGGACGTCACCACTACCATAAATTCTCCCTCCTCCCCCCCCCCCCCCAAGACCAAGTCTGTGTCAGCCAGTTGGAAGCTAAACTGGAGAAAACTCCTAAGAGCCTAGAGCCCAGAGCGTAGCTGGGCCAAAACTGATGAGGTCCAAACTATGGTCACTGGAAACATTGAAAAAAATGATGTAAAAAGAGGACGTCACCACTACCATAAATTCCTGTCCCCAACCCTAAGACCGCGTCTACGTTTCCTTCTCACAAGAGCAGGCCTTAAACACGACACTTCCAAAATACCTTGAAAATGTCCACACCAAAACAGCCAAGGTGATGTAGTAGTCCATGATGGCGGTGCATTATAGATCAGATGATACGTCATCTTTCTTTCTTCAAGTCTTCCAGCTGCCACAGAATGGCAGTTGTAAAAAAAATGGACACATATAAGTGCAGAACACGTCTGTTTATTGTACACAAGGGTCCTACAGCTGGACAACAGGAAGGATGCTGTACTGCAGTTAATTGCGGGCAGGGGAGGGTTAACAGACACTGCAGATGAATACGGGGTGGAAATAAGTGGGGTGATGGTGGCACAGCGGCTTTCTATAGCACTGTACTGGGAGTCACTGAGCTGTCACTATGAAAGATCTCCTTTAATAAACTCAGCAATTTGGACAGAAGGGAGACAGCGGGGATGAGAGAGGAGAAATGAGACAACATATTACGTCTGGAAGCTCTAGGACAGCTCGGCCCCTCCGCCCCGTCCTCCCGCCACCCTCGGCATCTTGCTGATTTAATGCGTTCCGCTAGTTAAAGTGCAGATTCGATCTTTTTAATTAGACTTAATTAAAGCTGTTTATTTAAATCCGGCTGATATGCCCTGGAGGCAAGTGAGAGAGAGGCGAGTACAATATATGAGCACCGCAGGGGTTCTGTGACCACACACATGATGGAAGGTGGAGACCGGTGTCACCCTGCAGGAGGAGGGACAGAGTCATAGCTCCCTTCTATCGGTGTCACCCTACAGAAGGAGGGACTGATTCATAGTCCTCTTCCATTGGTGTCACCCTGCAGGAGGAGGGACAGAGTCATAGACCCCTTCTGCCTGTATCACCCTGCAGGAGGAAGACAGGCTCATATAGCCCCCTTTTGTCTGTATCACCCTGCAGGAGGAGGACAGACTCATAGACCCCTTCTGTCTGTGTCACCCTGCAGGAGGAGGACAGACTCATAGCCCCTTCTGTCTGTATCACCCTGCAGGAGGAGCACAGACTCATAGATCCCTTCTGTATTTGTTATCTGCAAGGTGTGCTTTTGTTCCCTAACACCAACATGAGACATAGGACATAGGCTGGAACAAGGGATGGGCAGGAGGTGCAGATGCCCTGGGCGCATTGGTGGTATTGGGCAGGGGGGGAAGTTGTGGGGGAAGATATGGCACCACCTCGCCACACGCTTCAGATCAGTGGCTGGCAACCAGCAGGCCGCAGCTTTATATATGCTCTAACAGATACTGCTGTCATGCCATGCTCCAACATTGCCATGGTCCACCCCATCTGCTCAAGGAAAACCACACCATGCATGTGCAACTACCTTCTAGCTGCTAGGAAGCAAGCACTGGGACACATATTTTCAGTGCCAACTGTGGGTACCTGGAGCAAGTGGGCAGAGAATTGGGGCAGCGAGGCAACCCATCCTACATCATGCATTAACAGCACAGGGAATTCAGTTCTGCATCCTTGCCTTTGCCACCACACATACATGTTCTTGTACTGAATTTGACATGCAACTTATATATGTTCAACTCTATGCCATAGCGAACAGTTTAATTCCTACAATGTTTTTCTTCTTGTTGTAGGAGACACATCTGGCAATGCCACCAAGACAGGAGAAAACGGCCCCCTTCCTAATTCCCACGTTCCTCTAGTGGCTGGGGCAGCAGGAGGCGCTGTCCTGCTCCTGTTGGTGTTCGGCGTGGTTGGATGGGCCTGCCACAGACGCCGGCAAGCCAAGCACAGTGACACGCGGCATCCTCCCCTATCACTGGGCTCCATTACCTCCCCTAAAAGAGGAGGGGGTAACAACAATGGGCACGAGCCCAGCGACATCATCATGCCACTGAGGCCTTCAGAAGGTGGCGCCTTCTGTCCCCACTACGAGAAGGTCAGCGGTGACTATGGACACCCGGTGTACATTGTACAGGACATGGCTAGCCAGAGCCCCGCCAATATCTATTACAAAGTATGAAAGTCCCACCATCTGCGACTTCTTCTCCTAGTTTATTTTTCCTTTAATTTTTTTTTGTTCTTTCTTTTTTCTTTTTTTTTTTTTTGACGGAGGCTGGGGGCTCAGAGTAGGAGGGACGGAGGACATATTCGAAAGTGATAGTTGCCTGGCCAAGCCCCCTTTGTGTGTGCACTTCACGTCCGCATGCCTTCTTTCGTACTCCCCGAGATGCGGTCGGAGACAACGAAGGGCATAGAGCGGATAGACTCGGGCTGCTCCAGACTGTTGCCACCAGTGCGGACCCTGAACACAAACCATTGCACTTGACCAGCGAACAGCATCACTGATCGAGAAGGACATGCCAAAAGTTGCCAAAAAACAAAAATGGTTGAACTGCTGCCAATGACGCAAGCATGTTATGGTGGCTATGAAGGTTTTAATAGATTAAAAGAGCTTGGGTTTTAGGGTGGATGCTTGCTGGTTGTTGAATCACCCTAGCTTGTGATATTTGCTCCTCATGGTGGTCACCAAGGGTCTAACTCTTGCTGTTGGTTTTGCCATTGTTCTGCCAAAGCCAGATCTTGGCAGCTAAACCAAAAGAGAATAATTTCCACCAGCATCCATCTTTTTCCTTAAAACCAGTTTCGAGTGGATCTAGCCTTTAATCCTGAGACAGGGACCAAAGGCAGCAAAGCTGCCCCCACGAACTGCATTGTGCTCCAGTCAACGGCGCCTCATGCGGCACAGACGAAGGAACAAAAACGTTAGCTGCCATGGAGACAAAATGGCTGCCACTCTGATTTGTGTGGTGTATGTGTGTGTGTGTGTAATTTTTTTTTTCTTTTTAATTCTCTTTTTTTTTTTTTAATCTCCAGCCCAAAGCCTTAAACAATAGCCTATACCATCTCTGCCCCCTTTCCCCTACTGATGTTTGCACAAAAGTCAAGTCATGTTCTTTGAATTAACGACTTCAAACCGAGATTTACCCCTCCTTGACAGACAACATTTGATGTATTCGTCCCTTCTGCCTTGTGAAAATAGGCAAAGGAGCGCCCCGCTGGTTACGCTTCTCATTCTGAACCGCCGTCGTTGTTGTCCTGTGTCACCGTTACCCACCGTGAGTCCTTTTTTTGTCCTCTTTTTTTTTTTTTCCCCCCACCGTGAGCGAAATCCCAAGTAAAATAGCCAGGTTGTATAAGGAGATGAGAAAACAAGAACCCCACGCAGAGAGATTGGGCCCCGACGGTGTGCGCGCTGGGACATGTTAAAATATGGCACCTCGGCTGGGGGCACGGGAGAGAAGAACAGGGGTGGTGGGGGGGATGAAGAGGCAGAGAAAACGGAGCGTAATTAAGCTAGGCCTCGTTGCCATGGAGACAGATTGGGACTACTCTCTCCCTTAGCGTCTCTCTCCCCCCCCCCCTTTTTTTTTTTCTCGTGTCTGCCTCTCTCTCTCTCGCTCCGCTATGGCATTAAAGTGTCGGTCGCCAGGGAGACAGAGAACGAAAATGAGCGATAAAAAAAAAAAAAACCAAGGGGGGAGATTTAGTTTTTTTTTCTTTTTTTTTTTTTTACGGCTCAACATTAGAAAGATATTTGAAGATGTCAGCTGAACAAGTAAATACACTTGATAAAAGATGGGCCGTGCCGGGTAGGGGGGCCCATTTTTCGACTTGACGACGGTCTCCAACCCCACCGGTCCCAGATGAAATCACAAGTCTGTGAAAAAAAAAAAGAAGCGGGTTTTCATCTCCCACGCCAACCTGAGCCGCGCCGGCTATTGTTAAAAATATATTAAAGAAAATGTTACATTTGCTCAATAAAGCTTCTTTTGTTTGCGCTCTCATGAACTATTGTGATAGGAAGTGACAGGTCTCCCTCGGATTTCGGTGTCTCGGCGTGGTTCTTGCTGCAGGGGGGGGGGGGATAAGAGGGACAGGCTCGGGCTTAAAGCCCTTTTCATTAAAGCCAGTTTTAGATAGGGAATAATCTATTTGATGTAGCCTTCGCCCCTCGATGTATGGGGCCTAATCTCTTGTGCCATTTATAGAATTGCGTTTTTTTTTTAGATTGCTCTTTTCTTTTATTTGTAACGCTGGGTGGAGGGAGGCCAGAAACGGTGGGATCTTTTGCAAACATCAAGCGTGTTTGATAAGATTGGACAGGTAACGGTTGTCCCGGAAAAATCTATATGTAGCATGTTTGTGAACTTTGCCTTTGATTATTACCAGCACTTGCAAAGGGCACACGCAAAGACGGCGTTAGGGCTAATGTCTTCATGTAAAGTGCGCCAGATGTTTACTCCTGCACTCAAACGCCATTACGACGTATGTTATAGATATGAGAAAAATGTACCAAACCCCAGGTTTTCCAGTTGTGCCAATTCAGATGATGCCGAAGGTCATTAAATGTGAAATGGGTTTTCCTAAATGCAAAGGAGAATTAGAACGCAACCAACAAATTGATTATTGGAAATTTTATAAATGCACCTTTTACGTGTGAGCAGGAGCTTGTGAACGAAATGAGCATTTTAGCAAACCTAGATCGCTAATAAATGTTGGCTTGGTGGTCTTGTTGGTGTTGTGTTCATGGATGAGATGATGTCCCCCTCTATCATTTATGGTGAGGTTCTGTCCCATCCAAAGCTGTGTAAGTCAATCCACAAATAGAATAAATCTGGTGAATTATGTTGACCCCACCTATTTTTTTATTACCTAATAACCATTTTTCAATTAATTTCAACGCTTGGGAAAAGAGTGAGTATTTTAGCAAGCCTAGATATCTAATATATATGGGCCCGGTGGTCTTGTTGGTGTTGTGTTGAAGAATGAGTTGATGTCCCCTTTCATCATTTATGATGAGGTTCTGCCCCATTCAAAGCCAATCCAAAATTAGAGCAAATCTGGTGAATTAGGTTGATCTTACCTATTTTTTTTACCCAATAGCAAATTTTCAATTCATTTCAACCTTTGGAAAAAGAATGAGTATTTTAGCAAGCCTAGATATCTAATAGATATGGTCCTGGTGATCTTGTTGGTGTTGTGTTGAAGAATGAGTTGATGTCCCCTTTCATCATTTATGATGAGTTTCTGCCCCATTCAAAGCCAATCCAAAATTAGAGCAAATCTGGTGAATTAGGTTTATCTTACCTATTTTTTTTTTACCTAATAGCAAATTTTCAATTAATTTCAACCTTTGGAAAAAGAATGAGTATTTTAGCAAGCCTAGATATCTAATATATATGGGCCCGGTGGTCTTGTTGGTGTTGTGTTGAAGAATGAGTTGATGTCCCCTTTCATTATTTATGATGAGGTTCTGCTCCATCCAAAGCCAATCCAAAATTAGTGCAAATCTGGTGAATTAAGTTGATCTTACCTATTTTTTTTTCACCCAATAGCAAATTTTCAATTCATTTAAACGTTTGGAAAAAGAATGAGTATTTTAGTAAGCCTAGACCGCTTATATATATGGGCCTGGTGGTTTTCTTGGTGTTGTGTTGAAGAATGAGTTGATGTCTCCTTTCATCATTTATGATGAGGTTCTGCCCATCCAAAGCCAATCCAAAATTAGAGCAAATCTGGTGAATTCGATTGATCCTACCTATTTTTTTTTTTTAACTAATAGCAAATTTTCAATTCATTTCAACGTTTGGAAAAAGAATGAGTATTTTAGCAAGCCTAGATATCTAATATATATGGGCCCGGTGGTCTTGTTGGTGTTGTGTTGAAGAATGAGTTGATGTCCCCTTTCATCATTTATGATGAGGTTCTGCCCCATTCAAAGCCAATCCAAAATTAGAGCAAATCTGGTGAATTCGATTGATCCTACCTATTTTTTTTTTAACTAATAGCAAATTTTCAATTATTTCAACGTTTGGAAAAAGAATGAGTATTTTAGCAAGCCTAGATATCTAATATATATGGGCCCGGTGGTCTTGTTGGTATTGTGTTGAAGAATAAATTGATGTCCCCTATCATCATTTATGATGAGGTTCTGCTCCATCCAAAGCCAATCCAAAATTAGTGTAAATCTGGTGAATTAGGTTGATCTTACCTATTTTTTTTTTACCCAATAGCAAATTTTCAATTCATTTCAACGTTTGGAAAAAGAATGAGTATTTTAGCAAGCCTAGATATCTAATATATATGGACCCGGTGGTCTTGTTGGTGTTGTGTTGAAGAATGAGTTGATGTCCCCTTTCATCATTTATGGTGAGGTTCTGCTCCATCCAAAGCCAATCCAAAATTAGTGCAAATCTGGTGAATTAGGTTGATCTTACCTATTTTTTTTTAATAAATAGCACATTTTCAATTCATTTCAACGTTTGGAAACAGAATGAGTATTTTAGTAAGCCTAGACTACTTATATATATGGGCCTGGTGGTCTTGTTGGTGTTGTGTTGAAGAATGAGTAGATGTCCTTTCATCATTTATGGTGAGGTTCTGCCCCATCCAAAGTCAATCCAAAATTAGAGCAAAGAGCAAATTTTCAAATCATTTCAACGTTTGGAAAAAGAATGAGTATTTTAGCAAGCCTAGAACGCTAATATATATTGGCCCAGTGGTCTTGTTGGGGTTTTGTTACAGGAATAGTGGATGTCTCACCCCCTCCATCATTTATGATGGTGAATTAGGTTGATCTTACCTATTTTTTTTTTTACCTAATAGCAAATTTTCGATTCATTTCAACGTTTGGGAAAAAGAATGAGTATTTTAGCAAGTCGAGACCGCTAATATATATTGGCCCAGTGGTCTTGGGGTTTTGTTAAAGGATGAGTGGATGTCTCACCCACTCCATCATTTATGGTGAGGTTCTGCCTCATCAAAAGCCGAGCAAGTCAATCCACAAATAGAGCAAATCTGGTGAATTAGGTAGTTAAAAATTACCTATTTTTTTACCCAATGGCATCTTTTCGATTCGCTTCAATGCTTGAAGGCAAACTTTTACAACTAGTGAAAAAAAAAAAAGATAGCCAGCCTGTGAAATAAAAGATACTAATTTATATTTTTACTAATTTCTGTGCCCATCTAGGTCAAACTTTAAGCTGGCCTTACATGTTAGGATTTGTCTTGTTCACTCCATTTCTCCATCCATTCTAAACAGTGAGGATGGGTGATCTGCAGTGCTGGTTATTCTATTCTGACAGCTGTGAGTGCCTACATATGATTGGATAAAGTTGCTGTTAGCCAGGAATGTTCCACCCGACTCCTTCAACAAAAGTTGATTGAAGAATTGACTTTTGTTGCACTTGGTGGTGCCGACAGAACCATCCATGGAACAAACTTTGACCACATTTGGCCAACTTTTTACAGATCAGTTTTGACCGGGCAGGTCCATTTTAGGGACAGTTGTCCAGTGCACCACCCCCCATTCTCCAGATTGCCTTTCATATAAAATAATTTTCTACTAAGAAAGTCAATTGGAAAAATAAATCGGGTGGTGCCAACATGCCAATTCTTTTATAGCCCTTTCTTACGATGATTGTCTCCCCATCTTGAACAATTCACCAGTTACATAAAGTTTTTTTCTACTAAGAAAGTCAATCGAAAAATTAAATTTCCAACACCACCAGGTTCTCTGGCCTTTGGCTACCTAAATCCAGCAGGTAGCACCTGAATGTGGCACATGTAAAATTCTGTCAAGACCCATAGACCTATTTGTATTGTGTTAGCAAACATTCTTTTTTAGAAATGCCTTGGGGCACCATTCAAAATTAGTATCATCACAACACAGTAATGTACAATATGTTCATTACTGCACTTAGCTGCGCAGAAGTACAAATGTCCCCCAAGTGTATGAGGTGCAGGTCATTTTGCCGCCTTGTAAGGGCTTTTTTTTCCCTTTTTTATAAATGTCTATAAAGTGCCAACCGAATCCATTTACCAGGCTTTTACTTTTTTCCACGTAGCTTTGATCTGCAGTAATTGGATATTTGAAGGATCACTTCACCCAAGATTAATATTTTAGCCCAACGTGGACATCATCAAGTTGATTCTCCTGCTGGCTTTTTTTTATCTTATTTAGAAGTCCAGTGACAAGACCTCATCTGCTTTCCTGTTGTATGATAGAATTCAGCAGGAGGAAGGAGACTTAGTGGCAGTGGGGAACAAAGGGAGGCAAAGCTATGAAGAACAGTAACATCATTTCACAAATGGCGAGATATGGAAGAATCAGCTCACCAGTTTTGGGTGGACTTGGCTTTTAAAGCTGAACTCCAAGCAAACAGCTAAATATACCATTGACATCCATGAATTAGAATGGTTCTACCTGCCAAAGTTTTGTATTCCTGATAGACAGTGCAGCCTGGTGACCTGACTTTTCTCTTGTCGCCCAAGTAAATGACATGGAGGATAGACTTTAACAAAAAAACAGGGGTGGACTAACCATTCAAGCACTTGGGCACTGCCCGAGGGCCCGGGGTCAGTAGGGGACCCCATGAAATGCCCCTTGTACCTATTTTATAGGCTTTTTTGAGTGTGGACAAGGACACAGGGGCCCCATGATCCCCTATTGCCCAGAGGCCCCATGAGTTGTCAGTCCGCCCCTGCAGTCAAACACTGCCCATATGTGTCCATGGCTGACCAAAGTTTCTGTGCTGAGAGCATGCTCACTGTGTGCTCCCAGCACAGTGACCGAGCTGTCCTAGATGGCTCTCAGTCTCTTGCCAATACCCAGAGCTGGCGGAATGGGTTCCTGATCATGTGACCACTGTGACAGCCAATCATAGTGGCCACATGATCTGGTAGTCTGTTCCGCCTCCCAGGCGCCTAAACTCACTTAAGGGGATGCCAGAGGTGGACAGGAAGCGGTTAAACAAAACAGCTTGGTCAACTTCCGAATTCTAGGTTGTAACTGATTAGTGAAACAGCAGCAACATGCTGATGGGATCATGTCTTTGCATCAGGGGTGGACTGACAACTCATGGGGCCCCCGGGCAATAGGGGATCATGGGGCCCCTGTGTCCTTGCCCACACTCAAAAAAGCCTATAAAAAAGGTATTAGGGGCATTTCATGGGGACCCCTACTGACCCCGGGCCCTCGGGCAGTGCCCAAGTGCTCGAATGGTCAGTCCGCCGCTGCTTTGCATTCTCCGCCTGCCATATTGTACCTTGTCAGCACATGCTGGTTGGCTCCAAGTGCTGCCCCCCATTCATCCTCTCCCAGTCTGAGCTCTGCTCTACAGAAGATTACGAGAGGCTGAAATAAATGCATTTAATCTTTTTAAAACCAATTGATTTAAAGCATTCATTGTTTTTTTTCTACCTGCCTGTACTTCAGCTTTCATTCCACCAGTTGCATACCAATAGCTGTAGTCAGGGGCGGACTGACAACTCATGGGGCCCCCCGGGCAATAGGGGATCATGGGGCCCCTGTGTCCTTGCCCAAACTCAAAAAAGCCTATGAAAAAGGTACCAGGGGCATCTCATGGGGCCCCCTACTGACCCCGGGCCCTCGGGCAGTGCCCGAGTTTCCAAATGGACGGTCCGCCCCTGGCTGTAGTATTCCTTTATGTCAAGATCAATGACACGTCTTGTCCCAGTTGACATTGCCAGCTGCTACCAAGATATAGCTGGGAGGGTCCCATCAAAATTTTGCTTTGGGGCCCCGTGATTCGCAGTTAAGCCTCTGCTACTATCAATATAACTAAGCTCAGAAGAACATCTTTTTGTCCACATGACTGATTCAGAAAGCCACAATTAGTGCGACATGGCCATTAACATTGGTCCTTATCCCCTGGGGCATTTCTGACACATTATTGCAGCAGTTTAAGATTTCCCTAAATGGTGGTCCAGCAATTCTTGGAATGTCGTTGGTGACTGGCCTCATAAATCAAGGTGTTAAAAAAATCTGCACTCAGTCACAAATGACTGCAGCTCATCGATTGTCCTGCTAATGAATGGCCGTTATTAATCCTGACAGTTAAGGGAGATTTGAGGGTAATTTTTCTGTTGACGTGACAAAAAAAAGTTCCTCTGCAGTTTGAGCCTTGGGTTTGTGTTAGATGGGCCATTCTAGACTGCCTGAAAATTCTAACCCAGCACAAAAAAACATCTAATTATGAACATTTTCCAAAAATGGGTTTTTGTTGCCTTGATTTACAACTAGGCATGAGGCCCCACCACCACTCCAAGGCACCTCTGTGAATTGGTGTGCCTAACTAAGTTATCTGGGCTCCCAACTTGGGAATAAGAACAAGGATGAACTAGGGGGTGCTGGGGTGGCATGTCCCCCCGCCACTCCCCAGATTTTAGTTGTTCCCCCCCAGGTCTCAAAAGTTGCATCCATTGACCACGGGGAGTCTGATGCAAATAGTTGATGTAAGGAGGCACACTGAGGACAATCCATGTAAGGGGAACTCTGATGGTGACAATTGATGTAAGGGGAAATCTGTTTGGGACAAATGGTATGACGGGGCACTCTGATGGGGACACCTGATGTAAGGGGGCACTCTTGATGAGGACATCTGATGTTAGGGGGAACTCTTGATGGGGACATCTGATTTAAAGGGGCACTCTGAAGGGGACACCTGATGTAAGGGGGAACTCTGATGGGGACACCTGATGTAAGAGGGACTCTATTGAGGACAACTGGTATGAGGGGACACTCTGATGGGGACACTTGATGTAAGGGTGCACTCTGATGGAGACACCTGATGTAAGAGCGACTCTATTGAGGACAACTGGTATGAGGGGACACACTGATGGGGACATCTGATGTAAGGGTGCACTCTGATGGGGACATCTGATGTAAGGGGGAACTCTGATGGGGACACCTGATGTAAGAGGGACTCTATTGAGGACAACTGGTATGAGCGGACACTCTGATGGGGACACCTGATGTAAGGGTGCACTCTGATGGAGACACCTGATGTAAGGGGGCACTCTTAATGGGGACACCCGGTATGAAGGGGCACTCTGATGGAGACCCCTGATGTAAGGGGGCACTCTTGATGGGAACACCCGATGTAAGGGGGTACTCTGATGATTAGTCATGATTTAAAGGGGGACTCGGATAAGGACATCTGATATAAGGGGCCATAGGTTCTGTTAAATAATGTTTCCCAGGTCATAACACCGATAGAGTCAGTGGCTTACATACACAGTGTTGATGTTATGCCCCCTTTATGACTTTTTTACTGCACTTCCAGATCAGATAGGCTAGATCTGGCCCTGACTGGGGATGATTGGCTTTGGTCCAGTTGACCCAGTTTGTTTAACCTGCAAGAAGCTGTCACATGATCACATCCCAGCTGCTGATGGGGTATTCCCTACCCTACATCTGCACAAACACAAAGGGGCGAGGGTGGGCAAAAATGGACAAATTTGGTCAATGTCATTGACCTAACATGACTATGTAGCCATATTAGATAAAGGACATCACAAGCATCTCCCCCTCTTAGTGTACATCCAGCTGCAGAACAGGAGTTGATTGGGTTGGCAGGGTTGCCTACAACTTCCCATGAGCTCTGCAGAACAAGGTTTGAGCCGGGTCCAGACTGAACCCAGCTCCTCCCTGCTGGGGACATATATACACAGTATATATAGCAATGAATACATTGAGAGCAGGTTTACCTTGGAGGTAGCCCTTTCCTCCTTAAAGCTGAACTCCGGGAATCACACAAAGTCTACCCTTGCAGTGGCCCATTCCCCCTGCACTGCAAGGGTCAAATACTTCTTATGTCTAGGGTTGCAGGGATAAGATGTAATATTTTCCTTCCATATGTCCATCCATGCTACCAGTTCAGCCCTGCCACCCAGTACCAGGACAGGCCGGTTAGGCACCCAGGGCAAGGATGAGGAACAGCGCCCCTTCTCCCGCTCATAATGCATGCTGTAGAATAAGATGTACCACCTTGCTCCAAGTCTGCCCCCTTGTTCCGGCTTGCATGGAGTGTGCACTGCACATGTGTAGCAAATGGCTTGCTTTCTTGCAACTAGAAGGTAGTTGCAAGTGGTCGTTGTGGGTGGATAGTGGGCACGTTGGAGTACAGTATGACAGCTGAGCAGCCTGGTGGTTGATATCCACTGATCTGGAGCTTGTGTGTGCTGAGGGTCTGCCTTCCGCAACCACTGCGCCCTAGGCGGCAGCCCCTCCTGCCCACCCCTTGTTCTGGCCCTGCTGCCACCTACAATGCTCTCAGCCGCGGTCACATGCTCTCCTCCTCCATGCACAGTGCAGGACTAATAGGCTTGCAATGTACGTGATGAGACTGAAGGACCGCCAACAGTAGCAAAGCTTATTCCCAAACAAGTATTTAACTCTTGGAGTACAAGAGAGGGGGGACCACTGCAAGGGTAGATTTTGCCTATTACCCGAGTTTAGCTTGAAGGCTGGATTCACAGCTTTGCATTTTTGCTGGATGCATTTTTCATTGAAATCATTAATACGTGCATCAATGCGTATGACGCATGTAAACGCATGATAACAAGCATCAGTGCATTATGATGTGTGTTGATTTTCAATATAAATTGCAGTTGCAACATGCATTGAAAATGGGTGATAACGCTCTTTAACATGCGCTGACATACAATTTATCTGATTTCATCATAGAACGCATCACGGGGAATGCAGAGGTGCGAATCTAAGGTTGGGTAATGCATCAGTGACCAGACTTGCTTGAGGCAGTTGAAGACCTCAGGTGTGTGTCTGCACCAAAGCCAATAAAGCCCAATATGACAAGAGGTGATATAATCATGTTTGGGTCTAATCACTAGACTTTACAGAGATCCCTCAGCACGTGATCCAGGTATTTCACAAAAAAAAACCAAAAAACTATTTATAAACTGTTTCCAACATTCAGAGTCCGTTCACACAATTTGCAATTAAATGCACTGCAGGCATGCTGTATTACTGTAGCCCGTTTATTATTATAGCCCATTCATTGCTGCAGCCCATTCATTACTACAGCCCGTCCATTAATGCACCCATTTATTATTACAGCCCATTCATTACTACAGCCCGTCCATTAATGCACCCATTTATCACTACAGCCCATTCATTACTTTAGTCCATTCATTACTGCAGCCCATTTATTACTGCAGCCCATTTATTACTACAGCCCATTCATTACTATAGTCCATTCATTACTGCTGCCCATTCATTACTGCAGCCCATTTATTACTACAGCCCATTCATTACTGCAGCCTATTTATTACTACCGTAAATTCATTACTGAAGCCCATTTATTACTACAGCCCATTCATTACTAAAGCCCATTCATTACTGCTGCCCATTCATTACTACAGTCCATTAATTACTGCAGCCCGTTTATTACTGCTGCCCATTCATTACTGCTGCCCATTTATTACTGCAGCCCATTTATTACTCATTCATTACTGAAGCCCATTTATTATTAAAGCCCATTCATTACTGCTGCCCATTTATTACTGCAGTCCATTTATTACTCATTCATTACTGCAGCCCATTCATTACTGCTGCCCATTCATTACTGAAGCCCATTTATTACTACAGCCCATTCATTACTATAGCCCATTCAATTACTATAGCCCATTTATTACTACAGCCCATTCATTACTGCTGCCCATTTATTACTACAGCCCATTCATTACTATAGGTCATTCATTACTGCTGCCCATTCATTACTGCTGCCCGTTTATTACTGCAGCCCATTTATTACTCATTCATTACTGCAGCCCATTTATTACTACAGCCCATTCATTTCTGCTACCCATTCATTACTGAAGCCCATTTATTACTACAGCCCATTCATTACTATAGGGCATTCAATTACTATAGCCCATTTATTACTGCAGCCCATTTATTACTACAGCCCATTCATTACTATAGGGCATTCATTTACTATAGCCCATTTATTACTGCAGCCCATTTATTACTACAGCCCATTCATTACTGCTGCCCATTCATTACTGCAGCCCATTTATTACTACAGCCCATTCATTACTATAGCCCAATCATTACTGCAGCCCATTTATTACTACAGCCCATTCATTACTGCTACTCATTCATTAATGCTCCCATTTATGACTACAGCCCATTCACGGTGCACTGTAGTATGCCGTAGCTCAGGTGTGTTGATTAGGTGTATTGGAGTGCCAATCAAACTGATTGGCAATGAACACCTTGTTCTGCAGTGCAGTACAGAAAAACGCATTACAGGCAAGGGCCCTAAGGTTAAATGTCACCTGCAATGGAGTCACTAAAATACAGCTTTCATTACCCTATGAGGTCTATTCCTCTCCATCTAAGCCAGTGACAATTTTTGGTTTAGTGAAGACATGACTTCTCTCCAATATATGGAAATTATGGGGTGTTCTGCTCCCAAGCCCTGAATTGGGTTACCCTAATGGAAGATTTGGTACTGAACACCAGCAGGGGCTCGTGCCATGTTCCCCATACTGTACAAATCCAAGGAACCAGCTGCAAAAAATTCAAAAGCTGGTATCTTTATTTATCTGACAACATGAACAGAGAGTCCTTGCCTGGGCCTTTACTGACGCATTTCACCCAGACCTACAATTAATCCCAGCCTTGTGGGTGAAACGTGCCAGGGGCGGAGGTCCCAGGTGGTGACTCTGTTCATGTTGTCGAGATGAATAAAGCTTCCAGTGTTTGAATTTCTTATTGTGTTTAGTGTGAAACTTTCCCCCTGTGCTGGAGCCTCCTGTCATAAAGACCACTCACGGCTGCTTTCTTCCCTTCCTCAGGGTGACTGGTCTTGTATCCGCCCCCTTCTGTAGTTATCTTTAGGCAGCCAGTACTGAATGGAGCCTGCTGGGCTCCTCCCACAAATCTGTTCTATGTACAGCACACGCATGATGTCAGTGCTAGTTTTATCAGGTCAAATCTGGCTTTGCAAAGACCTTTTTTGCACACAATGTGAATTTATAACCTTTTTGGCTATTGAGGATTACATTTTAATTAAAGTTTCTGTGCCCGGAGTTCAGCTTTAAGAGTTTCGGCAGGTGACTTTCCACCTTTTTCTTCATAACCTGAAGTTCCTATAAAGCAAAGATGTAGACTGATTCTCAGATATTAATATTGGCTGCTGAGTGCAGATACATCTTTTCGAATATCCCATATAACCTCTTGAATTGTAGAGAATATATCTACTATACTATGGAGCGGCTTCTTCCTTTTAAATACATTTTGGCGTTATTTACTTGAAACCAGCAATATATCAACTTGTGGCTGCTTTCCCTGGAGCCGCAGGATTTTAAAGCATCTACCAAATAATTTTGGTCTGCCAAATATGCCATTAAAAGTGTTTTGTTATATTCATTTGATGAGTTCATAAAGATATGTGTTGATCCTGCCTGAAATCATGTGAGCTGATCCCTTCCTGTGTTCTCTGCCTGTGTTGAGGCCTTACATACTTACCAATGTTATGGTCTCAGATCGCAGGGCACTGTTACCCCACTTCATCCACTTTCCAGGTGGGCCTACCCAATTTGTGCCCACTTAATGGGTTGGCCCAGCCCTAACCCCAGCTTAAATGGGTGAGAACCACTCATTAGGCCCACTATATGGGTTGTCACTGCCCAGACCTGTCTCTAAATATATGAGGACTGCCCATCATCCTAACTTTATGTGTTGGTCTTGCTCAGACCCCAGCTTTAAATATGTAAGGATCACCCATCACAACCAATTTATGGGTTAGTCCTGCCCAGATCCACCTCTATATATGTAAGGATCACATCATGCCCACTTTATAGCTTGGTCCTGCCAAGACCCATCTCTAAATATGTAAGAACCACCTATCATGTCCTCTTTATGGGTTGGTCCTGCCCAGATCCATCTCTTAATATGTAAGAACCAACCAGCATGTCCACTTTATGGGTTGGTCCTGCTCAGATCCATCTCTAAATATGTAAGGACCACCCATCATTCCCACTTTATGGGTTAGTCCTTCCCAGATCCATCTCTATATACATGTAAGGACCACCCATCATGCCCAATTTATGGGTTGGTCCTGCCCCGACCTATCTCTAAATATGTAACAACCACCCATCATGCCCACTTTATGGTTTGGTCCAGCCCTGACCCAAGCTGTAATTAGGTGAGAACCACCCATTATGCCCACTATATGGGTTGTTCCTGCCCAGATCTGTCTCTAAATATTTGAGGACTACCCATCTTGCTAACTTTATGGGTTGCTCTTGCCCAGACCCCAGCTCTAAATATGTAAGGACCAACCACTGTATGGGTTGGTCCTGCACAAATCCATGTTTATATATGTAAGGACCACCCATCATGCCCACTCTATGGGTTTGTCCTGCAAAGATCCATTTCTAAATATGTAAGGACCGCCCATCATGTCGACGGTATAGGTTGGTCCTGTCAAGACCAATCTCCAAATATGTAAGGACCACCCATCATACCCACTTTATGGGTTGGTCCTGCCCAGATCCATCTCTAAATATGTATAACCACCCATCATGTCCACTTTATGGGTTGTTCCTGCCCAGATCCATCTCTAAATATGTAAGGGCCACCCACCATTCTCACTTCATAGGTTGGTCCTGCCCAGATCCATCTTTAAATATGTAAGGACCGCCCATCATGCCCAATTTATGGGTTGGTCTTGTCAAGACCAATCTTCAAATTTGTAAGGACCATCCGTCATGCCCCGTTTATGGGTTGGTCCTGCCCAGATCCATCTATAAATATGTAAGGACAGCTCATCATGCCCACTTTGTGGGCTGGTCTTGCCCAGACCCATCTCTAAATATGTAAGCACCACCCATCATGCCCATTTCATGGGTTAGTCCTGCCCAGACCTCGGCTCAAAATATTTAAGTACCGCATGCAGTGATCCTCCTTTGTTAGGTATGGTATTCTCTGACCTCATACGATCGGACGGTGGTGTCACCAACACTGATCAACAAGCGTAGAGTTAAGGACATGACTGGATATCTTGAAAACAAATTGTTCAGGCAAGCCCTTGCATGACACTGACAGATCGAAATCTGACCGGCGTTACGCGATTATATAAAACATTGCATTGCGTCCATATAAGCATTTGTCATTTAGATACATTTTTATGTTTCCCATGTGGGTTTAGTCACATGCATTTGAAATCAGAAAAAGCAGTTTGGCTCCCAGCATGCCATTTAATTTCCCACAGTGCGTTCGTTAAATGCATCACAAGCGCATTTACGTTCACTTCGAATGCCTTTACGACACATTTGCCGAGAGCCCTATTAAACGTGGTCTCATGAGATGACCACAAAAAAAAAAAAAAAATAGAAGATGGAAAACACAGTGGATTCTTCTTGTGAGTACTAATAAGCTGAAAGGAGGAAACGAGAATTATTTTCAGAAGTGTTACTGTGCTGTTAGATCCATCAAAAACTACCATCCCCGTGTACGTACACTTCAAGTGGAATAGCTGATATCATTTTATTAGCGGCTACATAGTACAGCAGATTGTTGCAATTTGCATCAGCCTTTTAAAATAACTCCGTTTTATTTCTAGAAAAATGTTTTTCTTCCTCGCAGCGGCATGACCCTTAGGGCTCTTTTTTTCTGACAGGCGAGCTTGGTGCATCTGTTTGCGCCGCATTCAAAATTTAAATAAATTGTGTTTTTTTGGAGGGTTTTTTTACCGTTTGCATTATTTAGGGATTTTAATTTTAAGGCAGATTTTTTTTTTTTATGCTCCTGGGATTTGATCGGTAGCACAGAATATGCAGAGTAAAAAAGTAAAAAAAAAAAAAGAAACAAATTGTGTGCAGCGAGATGAAGAATGCAAGAGCGCACATTAAACTCATTAATCTGAATAAGCCCTGTGGAGCATATATTTGCTGCCTTGTTTGAGCTACTTTGTCTTGCCGTACAGTGCCTATGTATTTGTTTGTAATTTTTATATTTTATTATTGTGTGTTACGCTGAATGGCAAAATACTGTTTCTTATCCTCCTGGCTTCTTTTATTTCAGTGTTCAGGCAATATTTTTGTGAAAAGTTTTGCTACATTGTAACTGTCTTTGTGTAAGCCTTCTATGTTGTTGTGTATGTACTGTATGTTGTTTTTTTTGTGTTTTTTTTGTGTCTTTCATGTTTTCTTGTTAATTTTATATATATATAATATATATATCTATATTAATATATATATATATATATATATATATATAAAATATATATATCTATATATATAATAAATATATAATATATATCTATATATAATATATATCTATATATATATAATATATATCTATATATATATATATAGATATATATAGATGTATGTATGTATGTATATATATATATATAGATGTATGTGTATATACAGTTGTGACCAAAATTATTCAACCCCCAATGCTGTAAAGGGGTTTAGGGACTATAGTGTACATTTGGAATTGTATTCAGAATCAAATCCTACAAGGACGTTGTAACTACCCAAATGCAACTAAAATGACATCAATTGTTTATGTAATACAGTAGTAAATGGTTCTTATGTGGTTTCTTCATTGCCACAATTATTCAACCCCTTAAAGACTACCACTCTGAAGAACAGAGGTTCATACAGGTGCTTTCCATCAGGTATTGAAAACACCTGTGGATGTCACCGAGCAGCAATCAAGCATAATAAGCACCAATTAGGCAGCTTTAAAATGACTGTGATACTCAGCTCCTTCTAGACATTTACTGGTGTGGTTACAAACATGGTGAAGGCAAGAGAATGGTCCAGGAAGACAAGAGAAGAGGTGATTTCTCTTCACAGGAAGGGCAATGGCTATAAGAAGATTGCAAAGATGTTAAACATACCAAGAGACACCTTAGGAAGCATCATTCGCAAATTCAAGGCAAAGGGCACTGTTGAAACGCTACCTGGTCGTGGCAGAAAGAAGATGCTGACTTCGACTGCTGTGCGCTACCTGAAGCGTAGAGTGGAGAGAAGTCCCCGTGTGACTGCTGAGGAACTGAGAAAAGATTTGTCAGATGTGGGTACAGAAGTTTCAGCCCAGACAATAAGACGCACACTGCGTAATGAAGGCCTCCGTGCCAGAACTCCCAGGCGTACCCCCTTGCTGTCTCCAAAGAATAAGAAGAGTCGACTGCAGTATGCCAAAAGCCATGTGGACAAACCACAAAAGTTGTGGGATAGTGTTCTGTGGACTGATGAAACAAAATTAGAACTGTTTGGGCCCATGGATCAACGCTATGTTTGGAGGAGGAAGAACAAGGCCTATGATGAAAAGAACACCTTGCCTACTGTGAAGCATGGTGGAGGGTCAATCATGCTTTGGGGCTGTTTTGCTTCTGCAGGTACAGGGAAGCTTCAGCGTGTGCAAGGTACCATGAATTCTCTTCAGTACCAGGAGATATTGGATGGAAACGTGATGCAGTCCGTCACACACCTGAGGCTTGGGAGACGTTGGACCTTTCAACAGGACAATGATCCCAAGCATACCTCCAAGTCCACTAGAGCATGGTTGCAGAGGAAAGGCTGGAACATTTTGGAGTGGCCATCGCAGTCACCAGACTTAAATCCGATTGAGAACCTCTGGTGGGACTTAAAGAAAGCAGTTGCAGTGCGCAAGCCTAAGAATGTGACTGAACTGGAGGCCTTTGCCCATGAAGAATGGGCGAAGATACCCGTAGATCGCTGCAAGACACTTGTGTCAAGCTATGCTTCACGTTTAAAAGCTGTTATAACTGTAAAAGGATGCTGTACTAAGTACTAAGATTGAATGTCACTTGGGGGTTGAATAAAACTGATAATGCTGTGAGCACAGAAAAGACATTTGTGGTTATTTCATTATAACTGTTATGTTATATTTGTCTGACCTACAAGTGCCTCTTTAATGTAAATGTAAGCAAGATGACTGAATGATCAAAAGCAATGTCAAACTGGCCAAAACACTCAATTTCAGTGGGGGTTGAATAATTTTGGTCACAACTGTATATATATATATATATATATAAATGTATGTGTGTTTGTTTTTTTGTCTTTTATTTAGTTTTTATGTTTTAGCCTTTTGTTTTTGTGTGTGTGTTTGTGAGTGTTTTTGTTTATCAGTATAAGCTACAATGAACAAGCATCATTTTTAGGTTTATTTTTCTATTTCAGCAAAATAATATAGTCATGCCACCCTGGACAGAATCTTACTTCCTCAAAGACTTGAGATTCTTTTTTTTTTTTTAGGTTTTCCTTCCTTAGAAGCAAAACAGTCATTTGTAGACGACGAGTGATTCATGCCATGTAAAAGTTATATTGTTGTATAATTTTTGGATTCCAGAGAAACTTTAAAAGGTCATTCTGCGTAAAACTATTCAGTAATTGGTGGATTGTGGTGGGCTGACTCATTTGAGGGTTTCTTCCATGTCTCGAGGATTCCAACTCTCCCTGTTACAGTTCTTGGCTCTGCTCCCCTTACTTGGGGGGGGGGGGGGGGGTGTTCCCACTTTTCCTATTACATTCACCAAAACATTTATGAAACACACAACAGACAAACCAGAATTCCTTGATAATGGCTCTGGTGGACCTGAAAATCAGCCACTGCCATCTTTAGTAGATACAAGAAACCAATATGGGATTTAACTCTCAAGCATCTAACCAAACCTGAAATACCTATTTTGGGAGGATTGGCACTTGTAAGAAAGCAGTACATTGTCCCCTATAATTGTTCTTGGTATGATGTTCTTTTGAATGCTTCTACCACAGAGACCTATTTTGCATGATGTTGTTCTCAAGATAGTGTAGCCAACAATATTGTCTATAGCACCAAGAATGAGGGTATCGTAGGAGTACCAAGTGTCATGTGCCTCAGACATCTATGCATCTCCTGGTGACTGAATGGGTTATTTTCAATAATGTTGGCTTTCACAGAAACGTAAAAACAAGGATGATTATGGATGCTTTGTGAAATAGACCCAAGTTTTTTGGGATATACAAGCTTCTTCTACCTGCCTTTCAAAAAAGCCCTACTATGGGTGACCATTGGTGACCATAAAGTGGCACCACCATCTCATGCAGTTTGGTTTCATAGTGAGTTAGTAAAAGTCAGAGGTCCCTGGTGCCAATCTGCTGCTGCAAGATGCATTATCTTTCTTCACCTTTCAAACCTCAGCCATATTTCTGATACTTCCCTGATGAATTTTAGGTCTTCTAGAGTATCAGGAATATTGATTTGAAAAAGACAGGCATGCTGCTTACTTCTATACAGAATGCACAATGCTGCCAAAGTAGTCATACGTGAGCCAACTATCTCGTGGGCCTAGGAGATGCACCGTCTACACTGTGTAATGTAGATAATTACATCATATGTGATAACATCATTGTGTATTTGGGGTGTAACTAATGATACAAGTTCTGGACCTGGAGTATTACTTTCCTGGTGGCCAATTTATGGGTTGGCAACCCCCAAAGCTACCCCTAATTGTGGTAGATAAGGTCTGTGTGGCCCTGGATCCTAAACAAAGCTTTTACAAGTCAATATAATTTTGGGAGTCCAATGTCTCTACTATGTCAAACTAGCTGTCGAAATCATGTCCACATCCCCAGTTCTCTTCTCTTTCTGGTTGTGGGCCCTTTTTTCAAACCACTGAAGAAGGGGGGAGTCTTTGGAAACCACCAAAACATGTAGGCTCTTTCAGTTCCTACATGCTAATAAATGGACTTTGAGTTTGGACTTATGTATTGGTTTGTAGTGCTTCTTGTTCATTTACTCCCCAATCATGGTGGCCCGCGTCGTAATATCCATACATGGATCATCAGTGGTCATTGGCTTGTAGGCCTTACTAAACTGCTGTTGATGAACTGATACAGCATGAGGGTATTTTTTGTGAACATCAGAACTGCCTGGTACTTTTCCTTAATGCTGGCCCTGTGTACCCTCCATAGCTTAGTTCCATTCTCCATGTAATTCAGACCTTCCTTCCATCCAGTGGTCCAAGCTGTTGTCCAAAGCAAGGAGTGGGCAAAAAAAGTAATCTGCTTTTGAATTCTGACCGGTTACCAACAGTAGGAGCTATGCAAACAATACCAAGGGTGAGGGAGATCCAACCAGGCCCCTACCCCAGCTTATTAGGTGCTGCATGCATTGCCTTGATGATAGTTTTTCTACTGTTGCACGTGCTGTGGGCATCCAACTCTTCAACCAGATCCCTAAGGCAGTTGATACCCCTTTAGCTGAATTGGCAAAATGGCTTCTTCTATGTGGTTAGTGTATTTTAGTCCAAAGGCTTTATTTATTTATGGAATTGTTCTCTTTGTTGCCAGTAATACCTAAGTTGTCCCATACCTTCTCCTTTCTCCAGACAATGGTTTTTGTTTTGGAATATTTGCTAAGAAAGGCGGTAAAAAAAAAATGTCTTATTTTGTGCAAATAATCAGGCCCGAGGTGAACTTGACCTCCTTTATCCCTTCATGTTTTGTAATCTCAGGCTTTGACACAGATATCTAGGCCGTGTATTCTTATATAACGACCCTTTTGCCTTATTCCCCTTGAAAGCCTACATTGTAACGCCATTCTGTAACATGCATTAAGCTCAGGTCTTTCTGCCGGGGAAACCACCTAGCTTGGCGGAGGTTCAGCCGCTGTCAGACAGATGTCAACCACGTTTTCATTATCTCCCCCAAAAAAAAATGGCCGCCCTCACGCCAAAACTCATTCAAGCCCATCCTTTTCCAGCTAATGAAATCGTCCCGAGGTTTGTCACGTGTTCATTATGCGAAAGTTGCAGAGACTCCATGATTCCTTATTAAATATTGTATTCATTTGAAAACAGTGTTCTCGTTGCCTTGACATCCGTGAAAACCCCCTTCAGAAAAGAGGAAAAAAAAAAATTGTAAATATTTTACACATTTTTGTAGAAATTTTTTGGTTAAACAAAAATAGCTTTTTTGTATTATTTTAATTTTAGGATGGGTATCCTTTTTTTAAAAAAAAAAAAAAAAGCAGACGTTGTCATTAGAGGTAATTTATGGACTAATTAGATTATCGTTAGCGCCTTGAAACTGTAATTAGCGCAGTGCTCCTTTTCGATGGGGGAACTTTTTTTTTTTTTTTTTTTTTTTGCTTCTTTGTGGAAATAAATGAATTAAAAGTTTTCTAAAAAGCACTTGCGTGGTCTGTTATTTTAAAGAACAAAGAACTATTGTTTAACAAGAAAATACAGCATTTTTTTTTTTTTACGAACGCACATGATTACTACTTTATGAGTACCAAGTGTCGTGTGCCTCAGATATCTATGTATCTCCTGGTGACTGGATGGGTTAATTTCAATAAAGTGGGCTTTCACAGAAATGTAAAAACAAGGATGATTATGGACGCTTTGTGAAGTAGACCCAAGTTTTTTGAGACATACAAGCTTCTTCTACCTGCCTTTCACAAAGGCCCTACTATGGGTGACCATTGGTGACCATGAAGTGGCACCACCATCTCATGTGGTTTGGTTTCATAATGGGTTAGTAAAAGTCAGAGGTCCCTGGTGCCAATCTGTTGCTGTCAGATGCATTATCTTTCTTTACCTTTCAAACCTCAGCCATATTTCTGATACTTTCCTGATGAATTTTAGGTCTACTAGAGTATCAGGAACATTGATGAGAAAAAGACAGGCATGCTGCAATATTATCTATAGCACCAAGAATGAGGGTATCCTAGGAGTACCAAGTGTCATGTGCCTCGGACATCTATGCATCTCCTGGTGACTGGATGGGTTAATTTCAATAAAATGGTCTTTCACAGAAACGTAAAAACAAGGATGATTATGGACACCTTGTGAAGTAGACCCAAGTTTTTTGAGACATACAAGCTACTTCTACCTGCTTTTCACAAAGGCCCTACTATGGGTGACCATTGGTGACCATGAAGTGGCACCACCATCTCATGTAGTTTGGTTTCATAGTGGGTTAGTAAAAGTCAGAGGTCCCTGGTGCCAATCTGTTGCTGCCAGATGCATTATCTCTCTTCACCTTTCAAACCTCGGCCATATTTCTGACACTTCCTTGATGAATTTTAGGTCTACTAGAGTATCAGGAACATTAATGAGAAAAAGACAGGCATGCTGCAATATTATCTATAGCACCAAGAATGAGGGTATCCTAGGAGTACCAAGTATCATGTGCCTCAGACATCTATGCATCTCCTGGTGACTGGATGGGTTATTTTCAATAATGTTGGCTTTCACAGAAACGAAAACACAAGGATGATTATGGACGTTTTGTGAAGTAGACCCAAGTTTTTTGAGACATACAAGCTTCTTCTACCTGCCTTTCACAAAGGCTCTACTATGGGTGACCATTGGTGACCAAAAAGTGGCACCACCATCTCATGTAGTTTGGTTTCATAATGGGTTAGTAAAAGTCAGAGGTCCCTGGTGCCAATCTGTTGCTGCCAGATGCATTATCTTTCTTCACCTTTCAAACCTCGGCCATATTTCTGACACTTCCCTGATGAATTTTAGGTCTACTAGAGTATCAGGAACATTGATGAGAAAAAGACAGGCATGCTGCAATATTATCTATAGCACCAAGAATGAGGGTATCCTAGGAGTACCAAGTGTCATGTGCCTCAGACATCTATGCATCTCCTGGTGACTGGATGGGTTATTTTCAATAATGTTGGCTTTCACAGAAACGAAAAAACAAGGATGATTATGGACACCTTGTGAAGTAGACCCAAGTTTTTTGGGATATACAAGCTTCTTCTACCTGCCTATCTGCCTACTATGGGTGACCATTGGTGACCATAAAGTGGCACCATCATCTCATGTGGTTTGGTTTCATAGTGGGTAACTGAAAGTCCCTGGTGTCAATCGGCTGCTGCAAGATGCATTATCTGTCTTCACCTTTCAAACCTCATACCAAAACCATATAATATGAGGTCAAACCTAAACACTTTCAATTTGTATGCAATAAGACAGGGCCCTTGCACTACATCACGGGTGTCAAACTGGCGGCCCTCCAGCTGTTGCCAAACTACAAGTCCCATGAGGCATTGCAAGATTGGCAGTTAGAAGCATGACTCCCAAAGGCAGAGGAATGATGAGACTTGTAGTTTCACAACAGCTGGAGAGCTGCCAGTTTGACACCCCTGGTCTATATAGTCGAAGGTAAATCTAAAGTAAATTTTGTTTAATGTATAATCAGCCTTAGTTAGTAGTTACCCTAAAACCACCAGCTAGAACATATTTTTTGGTTTTTGGGTTACACTATGGATGGGTTAGGATCTCTGTCAGGTTTCTATTAGATGCCATGACACCGGCTTTGCTACAGAGCTTCAAAGCTCCACTTCCCGTCCAGCCCATGTACATAAACGGCCAGGCGGGAGCAGTGCAGGAGCAGGTTGCTGTTCATAAATGGCGCCTGCATTTTGAGCCTGTGTGCGTTCCCTGGGAGCGGAACACTGATCGCTGTACAGGACCTCTGTGTAAGGTCCCGATCATGTGATCACTGATTGGCCAATCAGTGATCACATGAATAGTAGTAAGCAAGATGTCACTTCCTGACATCATTGCTTACTATGTGTGAAATCTGTGAATGATCACAGAGGTCACATGGTACAAGGCCATTCACAACAGCCTTGTACCATGTGACAAGCTGTGACCAATCACAGCTCACACAGTATTTCTCAATGGCTGCAAGAATGCAGCCAGAGAGAAGGAGAAATGATTGCTTTTACAGCCTTTATGGGTAAAAGCAATCAGTGTAAAAAAAAAAAAACTTCATAACTTCATCACCCACTATGGTGACACTGTACTGCTAGGGTGACAGTATGTTAAGAAAAAAAACAAATAATAATTATATAAAAAAATAAATTAAAAATGTAAAACAAATTTTTGAAAAAGTATAATTTTTGGTTATAAGCTAATTTGTACTGTACTGCTAGGTTGACAGTATGTAAAAAAAACACCAAAAATATAAATCATAATATAAAAAAAAAAAAAAAATGTTTGAAAAATTATAATTTTTGGTTATAAACTAATTTAGGTTATTTTTTTTTTTACTAAAAAGATAACCGAATAAATGGTGGCCAAGATTTATGAAGAAAGATTATTTATTTGCAAAATTTTATAAGAAAAACACTCTTTTTCAAAATGTTTGTACTTTTTCATTTATATAGCAAAAAAATAAAAATCCCAGTTGTGAATAAAAACCACCAAAATAAAGCTTTATCTGCCTCAAAAAATGCTAAAAAATTCATATGGGTACAGTGTTGCATGGCCGCACAATAGTCATTCAAAGTGTGATAGCGCTGAAAGCTGAAAATTGGCCTGGGCAGGGAGGGGGTGAAAGTGTCTGGACATGAAGTGGTTAAAAAATGTCCCTGACCCTTTCCAAAAATGCAGCAGCTCAAAAAAGCATAGATGTGAACCTGTCCCATAGGAAATGATGTTAAATGGACTGTAGTGCGTTTCTGCAAAACACGCTAAAAAACGCATTGGTGTGAAACACTTAAACCTGAAGTTTAGGCTTCGTTCGCACCTGTGCGTTGCGGGGATGCGTGCAAAAATTCGCACTTTCCCTCAGTGCACAAAAATGTGCTGCCCTTCTGCAGATGTGCCGTTGTGCCAATAAAGGGTTACTAAACCCACAACAGTACAATCAGTCTGTAGATGCAGTAAAGCATGCTTGTTATACTCACTGTGGAACCTAAGGGGTTAATCCTCTGCATTGTGTAAAAAGACAGTTTGATCCTGTCTTCTCTGATCCTCCCCTTCTTCCAGTGTCCCCCACTTATCTCCTGCTAAGGCATAATGTGGTGTCACTCTGCACATGCTCAGTTTGGTGTGTATTGCTAGAAAGGTTTTTTTTTTTTAATTGGGAGAATGAATGTGATCAGCACAGTGCCAATCAGCACTATCCAGACAGAGGGTCAGGGGTTCCGCATCCTCCTAGAGCAAAATGAAAACTTCTACACGCTTTAACATGTGCTCGGCTGGATACTGATAGAAGTCACAAGACTGCTCTAACTGCTGCATCCCAGTAGACATCAATGGGACTGCCTGCATGCAGACACATGGAACACCTATGCATCCTGCATGGCTGAACAAGGCCCTTTGCACGGTGTACGGAGTGCTATGCTCACGTGTGAATGAGGCCATTAAGTGTAAGGAGGGAGAAGGAAACTTTTCCTTAAGAAACTTTGGCTAATGTTCCCTGCACATTCTGCGCATGCTTGTTGCCCGATTGTCATGTGACCCTCTGACCTCAATACGAAGAGCCACTAACCCAAAACAAGGATGCAGATAAAGAGTTACTTTCCTGATCTCTCTATACAGGCGTACCTCGGTTTACAAGTTTAATGCGTTCTGCGGGACTTTTCGTATTGCGAAAAAGTCATAAACCAAAATGCGGTTTCCCATAGGAATGCATTGAAAATCAATTAATCTGTTCCGGAGGTCAGAAAAAAGTAAAAAAAAAGTCTTTTATCTGTTCAAAATTCTTTATAAAGTGCACTTTAACCTCTTCACGCCAGCCGCACACAAATGTGCGGCCTTCTGTGGTCTGGGCCTAGACGCCGAGCGGCTGCACAATTGCATTCTATTAAAAAAGGACATATGTTCCGAGAGCACGCGCCCTGCACGCTCCCAACACACGTCCAGTACTCATGGAAAGGTCCCAATCTCCTCTTTCGATCGGGACCTTTACCGATCATGTGACCGCCGTGACGGCGCGTCATGGTGGTCACATGTCACTAAACCCTGCCCCACCTCCCGGCATCTGGAACCCTTAAAGGGCCGGGAGGCGCCGGCGTGAAGGGGTAAAAGGCATAAATACTATACAGGGACATGATTAAAAATTAATTCATAAATGCATTGAAAATCAATTAATCCGTTCTGGAGGTCAGAAAAAAAGTCAAAAAAGTTTTATCTGTTCAAAACTCTTTATAAAGTGAACTTTAAAGGCATAAAGGGACATAATTTAAAAAAAATTGTAAATGCATTGAAAACCAATTAATCCATTCCAGAGGTAAAAAAATAAAAAAAAGTATTTTATCTGTTCAAAACTCTTTATAAAGTGCACTTTAAAAGCATAAATACTGTACAAGGACATGACTATAAGTTAATTTGTAAATGCATTGAAAACCAATTAATCCATTCCGGAGGTCAGAAAAAAGTGAAAAAAAGTATTTTATCTGTTCAAAACTCTTTATAAAGTGCACTTTAAAGGCATAAAGGGACATGATTAAAAACAAATTTTCGTAAAAGCATTGAAAACCAATTAGTCTGTTCCGGAGGTCAGAAAAAAGTGAAAAAAGTTTTATCTGTTCAAAACTCTTTATAAAGTGCACATTAAAGGCGTAAAGGGGCATGATTAAAAAAAAATTTGTAAATGCATTGAAAACCAATTAATCCATTCCAGAGGTAAGAAATAAGTAAAAAAAAAGGATTTTATACGTTCAAAACTCTTTATAAAGTGCACTTTAAAGGCATAAATACTGTACAGGGACATGATTAAAAAAAAAAATTGTAAATGCATTGAAAACCAATTAATCCGTTTGTATTGCGAAAAAAATTTGTAAACCAAGGCATTATTTTCCATGGATTTTCATTCGTAAACCGAAAACTACGTTAACCGGGGCGTTCGTAAACCGAGGTACACCTGTATTTTTGCCTGTAAGGGACTGTTCAGGCATAGTACCCGCCCTGGCCACACCAACCAGTTGTGCTTCATCCATTCAGAAAGCCAAAAGGGTTCACACATAGTCAGAAAAAAAAAATGAATCACCACACTTCGGACTGCAGCAACTTTTCATATTTATGTAAAGGCAACTTTCCTTAAAAAGCCCTTTTTTGGGAAAAACATGTTGGAGTTTACCCCTGCTGACCTTTTCAGAAAAGTTGCTGCAATCTGGGGTGCAGTTGTTCATTTTTCTCGATTTCTGGTTGATTTACCGGAGTGCAATGAGCCAGATCACCACCCGGTGATTCTTCCGGGGAGCCTGTGAAGAGCCTCCAAGTGTGAGCATTTTACATACACCAATCAGCCGTAACTTTACCACCACCCACCTAATACTGAGTAATGCAGGCCATAGACGGTTCGTTTATCGGCCGATTTTTTGTCCGAAAAACAAAACATCGTTCGTTCTGTTGCCACCAATGATTGCGAAAATTGGCCGTTTTTCACAAATTTTCCAGCATGACCGATAAAAGAAATGAGCAGGAACCGCGAAAATAGGCCGATGCCATTGCCCCGCTAACAGTGCGAAAATTGTCTGATTATTCTTTCGGACGATAAACAAACCTTCTATTGCCTGCATTAGTCCCCCATTTGCAGCCAGAACAGCCCTGACCCGTCAAGGTATGGACTCCACTAGTCCTCTGAAGGCATGCTGTGGTATCTGGCACCAAGCCATCAGTGGCAGATCCTTTAGCCCGGGTTCACACTGATGCGGTGCGGAATTCTCAGTGTTTTCTGTACGAATTCCGCACCGCGTCACAATCGTACCCCGTTTATGCGAACCGCTGTGGGTGTGTATGTTAAGTTAACAACACCCCGAAAGCAGTACGCAAAATGCGGTGCGATGTGCAGAATCGAATTGCCTAGGTGTGAACACCCATGCAATCCGATTCTAGTGCAGACCAAAATAAAGGTCCTGCACTTCTTTGGTGTGGATGCGGTGTGATTTCGCACCACACAGAATTCACATGTGATTTGCACTAGAATGCAGGTTAAAATAGAAATGGAAGGTAAAACATTTGTGTATAGATATGAAAACAAATTGTAAATACCTTTTTTCCCCTTTTTTAAGTTATAAGTGATCACCTACCCTCTGTTCTCAGCTGCATAGAGAGGTGAGGGAAGAGAAACAGAAGCACGTTGGTCTTCCCAGTGAATGGTTGTGCTTGATTTGGGGGGGGGACGTGTCAGGACAAGTCTGATCATTGGAGGAGAGCAGCCTGAATTCCCAGCACAGCTATAGAATTGACCACACTGTACTCTCATACCTGGTGTGGTCAGTTTTTAATAGGAAATCAGAGGGACTGATAGGAACACCAGGGATTTCACACAAATGAAGCAATACACAGAGAACAGTATGCTTTTTCATGCAAGTACATGGTACAGCAGGCACATATCAGGAATATGAAATGTTGGCTTTACATATTCTTTAAGTCCTGTAAGTTGGGAGGTGGGGCCTCCATGGATCTGACTGTTTTTCCAGAACATCCCGCAGATTCTCAATTGGAATGAGATCTGGAAAATTTGAAGGCAAAGTCAATAGCTTGAACTTGTTATGTTCCTCAAACCATTCTTGAACCATTTTTGCAGTGTGGCAGGGCTCATTATTCTGCTGAAACAGGCCACTGCCATCAGGGAATACCATTTCGATGAAGGGTGTACTTGGTCAGCAATAAGGTTTAGGTAGGTGGTACGTGTCAAAGTAACATCCACATCAATGGCAGGATCCAAGGTGTTCCAGCAGGACATTACCCAATGCATCACACTTCTTCTGCCAGCTTGAACTTTTCCCATAGTGCACCCTGGTGCCATCTCTTCCCCAGATAAGTGACACACAAACCTGGCCATCCACATGATGTAAAAGAAAACGTGATTCATCAGACCAGGCCACCTTCTTCCATTGCATCATGGTCCAGTTCTGATGCTCAAGTGCCCACTGTAGACACTTTTGGCTGTGGACATGGGTCAGCATTGACATCCTGACCGGTCTGTGGCTACACAGCCCCATACACAAAATACTGTGATAAACATTTTTGCCCAGCCTGGTCCAGTGTGCTCTGCAGTCTTCAGTCCCGTTCCATTTCACAGTTCCTGTCTTCAAGGTTACCACTGGAACGCCCCTGTGCTTATTTGCTTCTGCTAGTGTAGGTAAGTCTCCACACGTTAGAGCAGGGTGAACCCTGGCGTCATGAACCTAGACCTCACATACCTTCCTAAGCAAGGTGAACCCTGGCGTCATGAACCTAGGCCTCACATACCCTCATAAGCAGGGTGAACCCTGGCGTCATGAACCTAGGCCTCACATACCTTCATAAGCAGGGTGAACCCTGGCGTCATGAACCTAGGCCTCACATACCCTCATAAGCAGGATGAACCCTGGCGTCATGAACCTAGGCCTCACATACCTTCATAAGCAGGGTGAACCCTGGCGTCATGAACCTAGGCCTCACATACCTTCATAAGCAGGGTGAACCCTGGCGTCATGAACCTAGGCCTCACATACCTTCATAAGCAAGGTGAACCCTGGCATCATGAACCTAGGCCTCACACACCCTCATAAGCAGGGTGAACCCTGGCGTCATGAACCTAGGCCTCACATACCTTCATAAGCAGGGTGAACCCTGGCATCATGAACCTAGGCCTCACACACCTTCATAAGCAGGGTGAACCCTGACGTCATGAACCTAGGCCTCACACACCTTCATAAGCAGGGTGAACCCTGGCGTCATGAACCTAGGCCTCACACACCTTCATAAGCAGGGTGAACCCTGGCATCATGAACCTAGGCCTCACATACCTTCATACGTGGGTGCCTGATGGAACAGTAGCTGGACCTTAGACTTTGCATCCTGAGGGATCCCACATCACCTGCTCATACATAAAGTTCACATCAGTCACCTTCGAGTCATGGAACCCTGTATACATACTGCTCTCACTGAACATTTCATTTGCTTTCTCATTGAAGGAAATCAAATTAAAGACTGGTGAGGACCTGGCTTGAAAAAGACAAGCTCCACTGATAAAGAATCCTGAGCAATCTGAAAGTCGGAGGATCTGAAGAATTTGAATTTTGTCTTTCAAACACGTATAGACACCTGTGTACCCAATTTGAATATGTCACCTAGCTCTGAACAGTGAGAAATAATACCCCCCCAGCCCAACCAGCCCCCACAACAGGTTCCTATACTATACTGTATCAACACCTAAATCTTACTAATCAGCCACTGCTGCCAAAAAAACGTACTCTCACTGTGGGAGGTTTAGTGTTGCCATGGCAATATGTCCATAAAAATAAGGTGCTGTTTTTCGCTTTTTTTGGCACTTGTCCATGAAAAAAAAAATTGGGTTGGCCATCCCAGCTCACCCAAATCTGAATTAATCAGGAATTATTTTTTTCAGAACTGTAACAGACAGCGATTCAATAAATATTAGTTACCGTGTTTTTTTTTTCTTAAAGCAGAACTAAACCGATCAAAGTAATTGTCTTCCAAAACGGTTCAAGACATGCCATGATAACTGTCAACGTTGCTTGCACTTTCAACCAAACTGTTAAGCCATCAAATGGCTGGTGGCATTAGGGATCACATGTGCAGCACCACAGCAACTGCAGATCAAAGCAGCTTCCAGGGATGTAAAGGATAGGAGGGTTTAGTTCTGCATTAAACTACAAGTCCCACCATGTATCCTAAATATTGCCACATTGGTTTTGCAGCTGTAGCACCCTCCTCGTGTAGGATGCTAGTCAAATTTAGTAGTCTGTAGTCATGGGAAAAGAGATTGCTTGCTCTGGTCTGTTCAGGATTTCATAGGCTTGGAGTTTGATTGCTTCTTCCTGCTCCTGAAAAAATATTCCAAAGCATTAGGAGGAAGATTCAAATGACCGACCTAAATATTTGTCATGGCTTAGCCAATCCCTGGAGAGGAGTGCCCAGAAGGTGGCTGCGTGGTGATAAATAGTCTGAAGCCCTGGAGAGATAGTCTTTCCTTGTGTCAGGAATGGATTCACCACTGGTGGTGGGACTCACCTGCCATGTGGGCTGCAGTACCAGGGCTGGCCAGTGGGTGCTCTCAGCAACCAGAAGCTCACTCCTGCAGTCAGCCATCAGCTGAAGCTGATTGCAGGAGGTGTATTTAAGCGGGACCAGGCCTGTGATCAGGGCCTTGGTGTATGTTTCCCATGAGCCCCTGTACCTTGTATCCTGTGTTCCTGTTCCTCTGCCTATCTGATTTGTTGCCGACTCTGCATTGTTCCTGACCCTGCTGACCGTCTCCTGTTTAACCCCTGGCTTGCCTGACCATCCTTCTGCCTGATCCTCAGTACCGCGCTGCCCGTGAGTTACTGAACCCAGCTTGTGACCCTGACTATTCTCTGCCTGCTCCTCCGGTACCTCGCTGCCCGCACGTTGCTGACCTGGCCGGCCTGACTACGCCTGACGCTACCCAGACGATTCATCCATCCATCCTGCACGGATCTGTCCCTGTTACCAGGTCTGCCAGCCTCTTCACGTCAGGCTTTCCCACGGTACATACCCTCGGCGGACCCCTCTACCACAGTTGGGTGCACTCAGAGGCCGCGACCTGGTCTCAGTCCTGCGCCAAGTCCATCCCACCCATCAGGGGCTCTGGTGAAAAGGCAGACTGGGGCTTAGACTCCGCGCCCTGGGGGATCCCGTTCTGTGGGTACTAGAGATCCTGCCGGGCGGTGCCTGACAGTACCTAACGGCCTGCCTGACCATTCCACCTCTCCAGCCCTGACTACGCCTGTTTTCCTGAAGCCTGCTACTTCCCTGTGTCAGTCCACACATTTCTGGTCATACCCGGATCCCTAACACCTTGGCAGGGAGGGTTCCAAAACGTCTGGGGCTGCTGTCCTCCCCGAGGCAGGCTATGGACTGTATAGCTTTTTTTTTAGGTCTAACGTGTGAGAGAGCTTGGGACCTGAAGTGATCTTTCTGAGGAGCTGGCTGTAGAGCTTCAACACATGGGATCTTGTCTGGAGAAGGATTGTCTCGTTCACTGGACTGTGTCCAGTGGAAGGTGAAAGGTGTGCATCTGTCCTGGGACTTGTGAGACTGGGTTATTTGATTCAGTTTGTGGACTAGTTTTTGCACTGGTGGTCAGCCTCTATGTGAACTAGCCTAAATTGTATCTAAACCCAAGGACAACAATTACATACAGTACATTGCAGCTTACTGGTCCTTAGATGTAGCTGCATTTGTTTTATACTTTCCAGCTTTTTTCCCTTATTTTCACTTATTGATCCTACCAGTAACACACTTCCTGTCCTAGGGGGCCAACCCTTACAGATTTTATTGCAACTATGGAGAAGCAATGTTGACACCCTTTCTTGATTTTACCTACAAACCAAAATAATGAATTGGGGAGTGCTGTAAGTTAGCTATTTAGTAGACAAAGTAGATTGTTCTCCAGAATTCGGGAAGATATCCTCCCACTGAGCAATTAGGCCTCTTTCAGACGGTTGTCCTCCATTCTGGTCATCAGAGGATCTGCACACAGTTCCCCTTCTGATTTGGAGCCGAACAAAACAGATGGCACTTGTCCATTAATTTTTTTTCTCCAGCTTGTGAGCAGAGGCAAATGAGCCCATGTTAGGTCTACAAGGAGGCCGCTAGAAATTGATTAGTTTACAGGTCCTGGATAGATTGGTGGTTTCCACCAAGCAGTCCCAGGACTCACTCCACTTCTTTTTCAGATGGGATAATAACCTACCTGCTTTTTTGGAGATGCTCAGCCAACTTGTATCATTCGCTCTTCTGGCCAGAGGCCACACACAGGGTATCCCTCAATCCTAGGCTTTAAGGCCATTCTGAACCAAGCCACAGATCCGATAAACGAAGGTCAAGGGTAGCAAGGTTCTTCTACCTTGTGTGTTCTTAACTAATCCTCCTGACAGTCCAGCTCTGCAGAGGGTTTTTTCTCCCACTTGTTCACAGGCCACAGACCTGCATGGTGTTGGTCAGGGGCAGGGGCAGACTGACAACTCATGGGGCCCCCGGGCAATATGGGATCATGGGGCCCCTGTGTCCTTGCCCAAACTCAAAAAAGCCTATCAAAAAGGTACCAGGGGCATCTCATGGGGCCCCCTACTGACCCCGGGCCCTCGGGCAGTGCCCGAGTTTCCAAATGGTCATTGGACCACTTGGAAACTCGGGCACTGCCCGAGGGCCCGGGGTCAGTAGGGGCCCCATGAGATGCCCCTGGTACCTTTTTCATAGGCTTTTTTGAGTTTGGGCAAGGACACAGGGGCCCCATGATCCCCTATTGCCAGGGGGCCCCATGAGTTGTCAGTCCGCCCCTGGCTCCAACTGAAGGGTACAGTGCTATTTATAAGCAATAATGTTAAGAGAATATTAGCGAGCGCCACTTCAAAGAAAAAGCTGCTTGTACACCAAAGGTAATCAAAAAACAACCCTCAAATATAAATATTAAAGTAAGGTGCAGCGCTAAGAAAAGACAGTATATATAGTAAAATAAAGTACAAAGAAATCACTGGTATTTCATCATAACCATCTAAGGTAATATACAGTATGAATAAAAATATTATTAAATAATTAAGCTGTGTGGGGTATATCACCACCTGGTGATAATATTTGGTGATAAATTGTCCCAAAGAAAAAATGCATGAGGATCTTTTCAAGATCACAATCCACGTGTATGGGTGACTGATCCAAGGGTGCCAGATGAGGTGACTGAATAAGTAAAATGCGCACTCACCAGAAGTGCGCTAAAACACGCATTTGAGATATTATCCTGTCTCATCAGGCTTACTCAGGTCAACTGCTCCCGGATTTGGTCAGGTTCCAAAACACCTTTAGAGTCCTTAGGCAGGTGTCACAGTCTGGTCACGTCTGTGCCAGGTTCTCTGGGGTCCCTTAGTTTGTATAGTCACTGCCATGGGGTCACTGCGCCACCTCAGTGTCCGCTCTGTGTGCTGGACGTTCTAATGTGCTCTATTCTGTTACCTCAGCCAGGGAGTCCCTGATGAGACAGGATAATATCTTACTTTAATATTTATAAGCAATACCCACACTAAAGATGGCCATGAGAACATCTGGGGCAGCAGCAGTCCAATCGGACAGCTGCTCAACTGATGACGCCTTCGGAGGCCCCAGAGAAAGATGAGTTTTTCCCCGTCCTCTGCTCCCTCTACATGGTGGCCACAGAACAGTGCCAGGGAGGTCAACCTGTGCCTGCCTACAAGCATGTATGTCCTTTTACCTCTGATTTGTCACATATCCAAGAATTGTTTTTCTGGACCTAGAAGGACTCAATGGTAATTGGATGTACACAGACACACATCTGTTTATACTAGCCTGCCCATAGACCTTAACATTGAGGTTCCACTCAGATCCACCTGAAAAACTGACAAGGACCTTGAAGGGTATCCAAAGCAGACGCGGACTGACAACTCATGGGGCCCCCGGGCAATAGGGGATCATGGGGCCCTTGTGTCCTTGCCCAAACTCAAAAAAGCCTATGAAAAAGGTACCAGGGGCATCTCATGGGGCCCCCTACTGACCCCGGGCCCTCGGGCAGTGCCCGAGTTTCCAAATGGTCAGTCCGCCCCGATCCAAAGTGTGGGGCGGCGGCAATGAAGACACAGAGTCCGATTGCAATAAAACATGGAACGTGTACTGAAGAAACTGCCAAACTACAAACATCCTAGGTGGGAGAGCACCGCTAGGGAAACACAGTTCAGTTCAAATACAAAGATACACCAGGAGGAAATGAGCTGACAACGTCTGTTCAGAGGGCAGAGTGCAGCCTGGCTGGTCTATTCCCAAAGGGGAGGCTTCCTTGAAGGATGGCGAGTCCCTAACCTGTCCCTTCTCATCAGGAACCTTTCCTTGACAGGCGCGGTCTTTCTTCCTACTCTATCCACATCGCAAAAATGTGCCAGGGCAGGGACTTCTAAAAGGATCTGCTGACCCAAGATGGCCTCAAGCAGTCACTTGGACACAGTACAGCCAAACAGAATGCTGCTTCCAAGACCCAGGAAACCATAGAGAAACATTTGGAGAGACCTTGACTTCCTCTCCAGCTGTGGTACCAATCTGGTCAAGTGCCACCTACAGTGGGGAAAACAGACTGCACCTGCCTACAAAACCTAAAACAAAAAAATGTAACAAATCGCCACTTACCAGTTCTGGGCATTTGTCAAAAGCTCATTTTGTTATTGTTTGTTATATGTTTTATTTTTACCTAGTAATCCTGTAAATAACATGCCTCCTGTCCCTGGGTGGCTACAGCACTCCTCCACTGTATCATGGTTGTCACCCTAGGCTGCTTTCCTGATATGGCCTATACACATGTCCATATCTCTTCATCTGCATTCTATCTATCTATCCATTTCAGTCGTATCTGACCCTTGGCAATTGCATGGACCGTCACTTGTAAGTGACTTTTTCCATGAATTCTCTTAGCAATTATTTTACAAGGTAGGTTGCCAGGTCTTTCCCCAACCCCCACCATGCAGGAGATCCCCCATGGCCAGGGATGAAACTAGGACAATTTAGACAGGAGCCAATAAACCTACCAGCATGTCTTTGGAGTGTGGGAGGAAACCAGAGTACCTGCAGGAAACCCATGCAAGCACAGGGAGAACATACAAACTCCATGCAGGAGGCGCCATGGTTGGGAATTGAAAGTGTATTGTCCAAACGCACACGTTCCTGTGTTAATAATGGCGGTGTGTAAAAGTGGGTGCTGCAGTGACCGTCGGCTGGAACCGAACAAAATCAGCAAGGAAAAATGTCACCAGCACACCGAGGATCACCAATATGGGTCCAAAGGTTTTAATGAACGATCACATAGTTACAGCAAGGCAACGTTTTGGAGTCTCCCAGGTCCCCTTCATCTGGCATGTAACACATGTCTTCACGTCACATGCCTGATGAAGGGGTCCTGCGAGACTCCGAAACGTTGCCTTACTGTAACTATGTGATCGTTCATTAAAACCTTTGGACCTATATTGGTGATCCTCGGTGTGCTGGTGACACTTTTCCTTGATGGTTGGGAATTGAACCCAAAACCCATTTTGTTGGTTATGTGTTAGAGAAGACACTGGTAGTGATGAGGAAGAATTATGACTTTACTTGTGTGGCTTAAGTTACAAACATACAGAGCACATTTCAGCAGATTGTATAACAGTGATGGCAGACATGTTACTTCCTGAAGATAGAGAGAAAAGATAAGAGAGGAAGAGATAGAACCAACCAGTTTTACACATATGCACAACTAGTAACCTTTAGTGTACAGTGCCATCTACTGGTCAAGTGATATTAACACACAATACTATATAGTAGTTTATAGGAGATAGCTAGGAAGGAAGACATTCTTCGGTACAGCTCACAGGAAGTGAAAGGACACTGAATTTTTGGCAGAATCAACGAGTATTTTCTGTACTTGCTGAAAATGTTCTTAGCTTGAAAAAAAAAGAAATAAAAAGAAGGCCACTATATCTGAGGACTGTAGGCTGCAATATATTACATTTTGGTTTTTGGGGTTTAGCTATCCTTTAAATTTTGCCACCCTAAAAATGCTGACATTTTATTATAAGGCCCTTGCCTTACAGTATGTGTAAAATGACAATGCTGGTAAAGTACCCGCTTAGGATAACTCCCACCCACCACCTAATTGAGCAATGCATCTAAATGATCGAGGTGTAAGAAATAAACGTCTCTCCAATAAGGCCATCCTTAAATCCGTGCTCTACCCCCAGATAAGACCAGATCTCTTCAACAAAGAAAACCGTATCTGAATTGAGCTGCCCATGTCCAAGAAACCAAAACAGTCTATTAAAGTCAATGTGTTCGTATATTGGTGGCAACGTATTCTCCACCCGAGGAGATATAAATACACGGAGTCCATGCCGTGCATACACAAGGCTGCAATTAAGTAATAAAAGAATAGCTGTTTTAAAGCTAGAAAGTACCTGTTTAATCATCTCCATATGGAACATAGTTCTCAATATCAAAAAGCACTTTTCAAAAGTAGTCTGTATTCCAAGAACACGTGTATATTTAGCATGCATGCAAAAAAATAGGCGTAGCAATTACAGTTGTACTCAAAAGTTTGCATCCCCTGGCAGAAATTGTGAAATTTTGGCATTGATATTGAAAATATGACTGATCGTGCCAAAAAAATGCTCTTTTATTGAAGAATGATGATCATATGAAGCCATTTATTATCAAATAGTTGTTTGGCTCCTTTTTAAATCATAATGATAACAGAAATCACCCAAATGGCCCGGATCAGAAGTCTCCACCCCCTGGATCAAAAGTCTCCACCCCCTGGATCAAAAGTCTCCACCCCCTGGATCAGAAGTTTCCCTCCCCTGGAATGTTTGGCCTTGGTACAGACACACAAGGTGACACACACGGGCTAAAATGCCAATTAGAGGTTAATGTCCAACATCTGTGGCTTTTTAAATTGCAATTAGTGTCAGTGTATAAATAGTCAATGAGTTTGTTAGCTCTTACGTGGAATCACTGACTAGGCTAGATACTGAGCCATGGGGAGCAGAAAAGAACTGTCAAAAGTCCTGCGTAACAAGGTAATGGAACTTTAAAAAGATAGAAAAGGACATAAAAAGATGTACAAAGCCTTGAATATGCCAATCAGTGCTGTTAAATCATCTATTAAGAAGTGGAAAGTTCGGGGATCTCTTGATACCAAGCCAAGGTTGGTAGTTGGAGTTGTCCTGTGAAACTGCGTATGCATTTGCTCTGTGCAAACTGGAGAGTGATCGAATGTTATTAGGATATATTCCAATCAGACACAGGCTCTCCCAAGATGGCGCTCAGATTCCATGGTGGAGGACACACTGGTGCCACAACCCATAATAGAAAAGGGAAGAACCTCCCCTGAAAACAAATACCAACTAAGGAACTAAGGAAAGTTATTTGTCCTGTGAAACTACATGTACATTTGTTCTGTGTGAATGGGGGAAAAATCGAATGCTATTAGGATATATTCCAATCAGAAACAGGCTCTCCCAAGATGGCACCCAGATTCCATGGTGGAGGACACATTGGTGCCACTATCTTTAATAGAAAAGGGAAGAACTTCCCCTGAAAACAAATATCAGCTGAAGAACTAGGGACAGAATTTTTGTATCGTAATACTGTGTGTACATTTATTCTTTGTGAATGGGGCAGAAATCAAATGTTATTAGGATATACTCCAATCAGACACAGGCTCTCCCAAGATGGCATCTATATTCCATGGTGGAGGGCAAACTGGTGCTACTACCCCTAATAGAAAAGGGAAGAACTTCCCCTGAAAACTGATTCCAACTAAGGACAGTTATTTGTCCTGTAAAACTGTGTTTACATTTGTTCTGTATGAATAGGGAAAGGAAGGGAGTCCTGATCAAATGGTATACTAACTGGATACTAACATTTATAGGTAAAATTGATCCAGGGAATATCCGATTGCCTCTCAGGGGATCAGGAAGGAATTTTTTCCCCTGCAGGAGCAAATTGGATCATGCTTTGCTGAGTTTTTGTTGCCTTCCCACATAGAAGAAAAATATATTTGAAATAATACATTTTTGGCCATATTCAATATATTTAAAAATATATATATAAAAAAAAAAAAAATAAAAATATATATATATATATATATATATATGTGTGTGTGTATATGTATATATATATATATATATATATATATATATATACAGTTGCAAGAAAAAGTATGTGAACCCCTTGGGATTACGTGGAGTTTTGCATGAATTGGGTATAAAATGTGCTCTGAACGTCATCTAAGTCACAATAATAGAAGAACACAGTCTGCTGAACATAATACTACACAAACATTAGATGTTGCCATGGTTTAATTGCACATAACATGTAAACATTCACAGTGCAGGGAGGAAAAAGTATGTGAGGCCCTAGCTTAATGACTTCTCCCAGAGCTAATTGGAGCCAGGAGTGAGCCAACCTTGACTCCAATCAGTGTGATGATATTGGATGTGTTGCTGACAGCTGTCCTGCCCTTAGAAAACACACACCTGTTTTGGGTTTACTGGTTTCAAGAAGCACTGTCTGATGTGAACCATGCCTCGCAGAAAAGAGCTCTTAGAAGACCTACGATCAAGAATTGTTGACTTTCATGAAGCTGGAAAGGGTTACAAAAGTATCTCCAAAAGCCTTGATGTTCATGTGTCCACGGTAAGACAGACTGTCTGCAAATGGAGAAAGTTTAGCACTGTTGCTACTCTCCCTAGGCGTGGTCGTCCTGTAAAATGACTGCAAGAGCACAGCGCAGAATGCTGCATGAGGTAAAGAAGAATCCCAGAGTGTCAGCTAAAGACCTACAGAAATCTCTGGCACATGCTAACATTTTTGTTGACACATCTACAATAAGGAAAACATTAAACAAGAATGGAGTACATGGGAGGACACCACGGAGGAAGCCATTGCTGGCCAAAAAGAATATTGCAGCACATTTGAAGTTTGCAATGGAGCACCTGGATGTTCCACAGCACTACTGGCAAAATATACTGTGGACAGATGAAACCAAGATTGAGTTGTTTGGGAAGAACACACAACACTATGTGTGGAGAAAAAAAGGCACAGCACACCAACATCAAAACCTCATCCCCACTGTAAAACATGGTGGAGGGAGCATCATGGATTGGGGCTGCTTTGCTGCCTCAGGGCCTGGACAGATTGTTGTCATTGATGGGAAAATGGATTCCAGAGTTTATCAAGACATTTTGCAGGAAAACGTACGACCATCTGTCCGCCAACTGAAGCTCCGCAGAGGATGGGTGATGCAACAGGACAATGACCCAAAGTATACAAGTAATTCAACAAAACAATGGCTGCAACAGCACAGAATACGCCTTCTGGAGTGGCCCAGTCAGAGTCCTGACCTCAACCCGATTGAAATGCTGTGGCATGACCTTAAGAGAGCGATTCACCCCAGACATCCCAAGAATATTGCTACACTGAAACAGTTTTGTGAAGAGGAGTGGTCCAAAATTACACCAGATCGTTGTGCAGGTCTGATCTGCAACTACAGGAAAGTTTGGTTGATGTTATTGCTGCCAAAGGAGGGTCAACCAGTTATTAAGTCCAAAGGTTCACATACTTTTTCCTCCCTGCACTGTGAATGTTTACATGTTATGTGCAATTAAACCATGGCAAAATCTAATGTTTGTGTAGTATTATGTTCAGCAGACTGTGTTCTTTTATTGTTGTGACGTAGATGACGTTCAGAGCACATTTTATGCCCAATTCATGCAAAACTCCACGTAATCCCAAGGGGTTCACATACTTTTTCTTGCAACTGTATATATATATACACACTGTATGTTGAAATGCATTTTTATTGCAAAATATATGAAAAATATTTTTACAAATACATTTCAAATATACTGTATGTCTTTAAAAATACAAATCTACATTTTTGGAAAGCAATCTCCAATCCGCTCCGCTTGAACAGAAGAAGGCAGATCCCTTTCCGTTTTTTTCTAGCGGACTGGACCCAGAGGTAGGTGTCCATTTACACCCGTCTGTCCATTGGGATGAATGGGCCTTAGGCGTTTTTTTTTGCATGTGTACAGCCCTGAACGGTCTCATTTTTGTGTTTCAGCATTCAGACAGAAGGCAGTAAAACTGCACCTCAACCTGCCAGCTCTTACCACCCCACTGGCTGCCCTTGTGAAAGAGCGAGAAAGGTGAAAATGGGATTGGAAACCCAATCCAATTCCAACAAATAACTGTTTGTAAAGCAAGAAAAAAAAATGAAATCTGACCTCTGGGGTACCATTTTAAAAAAAAGTTTACTTACCTTATCCCTCGAGCTTCCTCCTCTTCGTGCAATTAGCAATTAATATAGCTGCTTCCCTTCTGCGCTCCATTGGTCGCACCCTGACGTCATCACGTACAATGCAGGACCAGCAGTTTTGCATTGTGAGAACTCTGAGGAGAGGAATAAGGTCAGCAAAATCGTTTTTTTTTTTTTTTACCGGTACCTTAGACAAGAGCAAACATTAAACCCTTGCAGTTGAGCAACATTTTCATGCGACATTTAACCCTTACAGAGCAGGAAGGGGGGGCTTTCCTACGCTGTAAGGGTTAAATGTCCCATGAAACTTTTTGTCTATGGTCATTTTTGTCTGGGGTACCATTTTAAAAAAAATGTTTACTTGCCTTATCCCTGGAGCCTCCTCCTCTTCGTGCAATTAGCCTCCTACAGCTGCTTCCCTTCTGCGCTCTGTCGGTCGCACCCTGACGTCATCACGTACAATGCAGGACCAGCAGTTCTGCATTGTGAGAACTCCGAGGAGAGGAATAAGGTCAGCAAAATCGCTTTTTTTGTATCCTTACCTTAGACAAGAGCAAACATTGAACCCTTGCAGTTGAGCAACATTTTCATGCTACATGTAACCCTCACAGCACAGGAAAGAAGGGGGAAGGCTTTCCTACGCTGTAAGGGTTAAATGTCGCATTAAAATTTTTGTCTATGGTACCATTTAAAAAATAATGTTTACTTGCCTTATCCCTCGAGCCTCCTCCTCTTCGTGCAATTAGCCTCCTACAGCTGCTTCCCTTCTGCGCTCCGTCGGTCGCACCCTGACGTCATCACGTACAATGCAGGACCAGCAGTTCCGCATTGTGAGAACTCCAAGGAGAGGAATAAGGTCAGCAAAATCGCTTTTTTTTTTTATCGGTACCTCAGACAAGAGCAAACATTAAACCCTTGCAGTTGAGCAACATTTTCATGCGACATTTAACCCTCACAGCGCAGGAAAGAGGGGGAGGGGGGCTTTCCTGCACTGTAAGGGTTAAATGTAGCATGAAGAGGAGGATAGTTTAAAAATTTCCCATTTTCAGCTTTACAAAAAAAAAAAATTGGATACGAAAAGAAACCTTCAAAGCGATTTCTGTCACAAATAAGATTTTCTTTCTGTTTTTTCCACGCCGCGAGCACCGCGGTGCAATATTCCGGTTCTTGCCAGGATTGTGCACCTGTGTGACTCACGCCGAGGCTTCCACCTGCGGATCCTTTGTGCAGAAGAGCTCGCGCTACATCGATTTCAGGACATGAAAAAAAAAAGGCAACGCTGTTTTTTTTTTTGTTTTTTTCACGCCATCGTTTTGGATGCAATATACTTTCATAATTATTATTATTATTACTATTAGGTTTTTTTTTTTCATTTTTTTTTTGGAAGCAGCGATATTTTCGAGTTCCCGAGTTTTCTGCCGGGAGAGAATGACACGATGTTGTATGTGTGTGAGCACACTAATAACACAATGCCACAGTGATTAATGGCTGCTGTGTTATCTGAGGAGTAACCATGGCGACTGGTTTCCATGGACACCCAACAATAGGCTCTGAGCAGCCACGTAGGCCCGAGCCGCCGTGTGTGTCCCTGTGTTTGTGTAACTGTTATTTTCTGGAGGGGGGGACGCAGAAGGGTCAAGTGCAGCTACTAAACACACACGCTGGGGACCCCCGCGCCGACTCCTGGCGTTGGGAATGAGAGCCGAGGGAGAGGGAGGGGGGGGGACACAGCCATGTATTGAAGGCTAAGCGGAGAGTCAAGAGAGCAACTTGTAGGAAATAAGGCAGAAAAAAAGGAAACAAAATGAAGGGAAAAGATATCAAAGGACCATCGGGATAAAAAGAATAAATTAAAGCGCGGTTATGGATGCTGTTGTTCCCAGGGCGCTGAATGTACCTGTAGTGACGCACGTTTTTTACTTCACTCTTGCATGCACTTGTATGTAGGATTTGAAGTGCATCACGTTTTATACGCTTTACCGCTTTTTTTTGTCATATGTCTTATGCTAATACTCATTTTTTTTTTCTATGGGATGAAGAGCCCCCCCCCCCCTCGCAAAATAGAGTGCAGTGCGTCATGTCCTGTGCTATTCTGCAAGCTGCCATTATTTTCTCTCATTGTGCGTGTTACTGTGCAAAATATGAGCAGATTAGATGATTTTTTATATTTCATGTGAGGCAAACACACAGAACATAGGGGGAGAGTGAGGGGGGAGAAATGGCGCTGGAGAGTAAAGCTGCCCATTAATGTTTGTTTTTTTCATTCAGCCAGATGTTTGAACAAAAAAAGAACTCAATTCCCCCATCCACACACAAGATATTGTATTCTGACAACAAAGCGAGGCACCGCTGGTCGAGCAGATAATTTCCAACAAGGCGGTTGTACAGAAGTCAGTCGATAGACTACATTGTCATATATGGATCGAAATTTGGCCAGTCCCTGATGGACTGCAAACATGTATGGCCGGCTTATGAAAGAAACGATGGTGAAGAATTGAGAGATGGAGGAAGTAAGGGAGAGGAAGAGAGGAGAGGAGAAGAAGCGAGGAAAGGAAGAGAGGAGAGGAAGAGAGGAAAGGAAGAGAGGAGAGGAAAGGAAGAGAGGAGAGGAAGAGAGGAGAGGAAAGAAAAGGAAAGGAAAGGAAGAGAGGAGAGGAAGAGAGAAGAGGAAAGGAAGAGAGGAAAGGAAAGGAAGAGAGGAGAGGAAGAGAGAAGATGAAAGGAAGAGAGGAAAGGAAAGGAAGAGAGGAGAGGAAGAGAGAAGAGGAAGAGAGGAGAAGAGGGGAAAGGAAGAGAGGAGAGGAAGAGAGGAAAGGAAAGGAAGAGAGGAGAGGAAGAGAGGAGAGGAAAGAAAGAGAGGAGAGGAAGAGAAGAGAGGAAAGGAAGAGAGGAGAGGAAAGGAAGAGAGGAGAGGAAGAGAAGAGAGGAAAGGAAAGGAAGAGAGGAAAGGAAAGGAAGAGAGAAGAGGAAAGGAAGAGAGGAAAGGAAAGGAAGAGAGGAGAGGAAGAGAGGAGAAGAGAGGAAAGGAAGTGAGGAGAGGAAGAGAGGAAAGGAAGAGAGAAAGGGAAAAGAGGAAAGGAAGAGAGGAGAAGAGAGGAAAGGAAGAGAGAAGAGGAAAGGAAAGAAAGAAAGAAAAGGAAGAGAGAAAAGGAAAAGAGGAAAGGAAGAGAGGAGAGGAAAGGAAGAGAGGAGAGGAAAGGGAAGGGAAGGAAGAAAGTAAAGGAAGAGAAAAGAGGAAAGGAAGAGAGGAAAGGAAGAGAGGAAAAGAAAGGAAGAGAGGAGAGGAAAGGAAGAGAGGAGAGGAAGGGAAGAGAGGAGAGGAAAGGAAGAGAGGAGAGGAAGAGAGGAGAAGAGAGGAGAGGAAGGGAAGAGAGGAGCGGAAAGGAAGAGAGGAGAGGAAAGGAAAGGAAAAGAGGAAAGGAAGAGAGGAGAGGAAAGGAAGAGAGGAAAGGAAGAGAGGAGAGGAAGGGAGGAGAGGAAAGGAAGAGACGAGAGGAAGAGAGGAGAGGAAAGGAAGAGAGGAGAGGAAAGGAAAGGAAGAGAGGAGAGGAGAGGAAAGGAAAGGAAGAGAGGAAAAGAAAGGAAGAGAGGAAAGGAAGAGAGGAGAGGAAAGGAAGAGAGGACAGGAAAGGAAGAGAGGAGAGGAAAGGAAGAGAGGAGAATAAGAGAAGAGAAGAGAGGAAAGGAAGAGAGGAGAGGAAAGGAAGAGAGGAGAGGAAAGGAAAAGAGGAAAGGAAGAGAGGAGAGGAGAGGAAAGGAAGAGAGGAAAGGAAGAGAGGAAGAGAGGAGAGGAAAAGAGGAGAGGAAGAGAGGAGAGGAAGAGAGGAGAGGAAAGGAAGAGAGGAGAGGAGAGGAAAGGAAAGGAAGAGAGGAAAAGAAAGGAAGAGAGGAGAGGAAAGGAAGAGAGGAGAGGAAGAGAGGAGAGGAAAGGAAAGGAAGAGAGGAGAGGAAAGGAAAGGAAGAGAGGAAAAGAAAGGAAGAGAGGAAAGGAAGAGAGGAGAGGAAAGGAAGAGAGGACAGGAAAGGAAGAGAGGAGAGGAAAGGAAAGGAAGAGAGGAAAAGAAAGGAAGAGAGGAAAGGAAGAGAGGAGAGGAAAGGAAGAGAGGACAGGAAAGGAAGAGAGGAGAGGAGAGGAAAGGAAGAGAGAAGAATAAGAGAAGAGAAGAGAGGAAAGGAAGAGAGGAGAGGAAAGGAAGAGAGGAAAAAAAGAGAGGAGAGGAAAGGAATAGAGGAGAAGAAAGGAAAGGAAGAGAGGAGAGGATAGGAGAGGAGATGAGATGTGAGGAGAGGAGGGAAGGGAGGAGGGGAGGGGAGGAGAGGAGAGAAAAAAAAGGAAAGACTAAAAGGGGAAGAGGAAGCAAGGGAGAGACATAATGAGAGAATGAGAGTGAGCAAAAAGAGAAAATAACAGAGAGGGGAGGGTGGAGAGTGTGTAAGGGGTACCAGATGTAAGGGAGCAAGAGAGAAAAGGAATGAAAGATAGAGAGAGGTAGGTAAAAGGGTAGAGGTGAGGAAGAGAAGGGAGGAAGAGATAGAGCAGTAGAGGCAGTTAAATAGTAACAAGAGAAGAAGGAGAGATAAAGCAGCAAAGGAGGTAAGGGAGAGAGTAAAGTGGAGGGAAGGACCAAATGGTAGAGGACATGGGGGAGAGAAAAAGAGGGAAGGATAAAGTGGTAGAGGGAAAAAGGGGAGAGAGAGAATGGGAAAGAGGATAAAGTGGTAGAGGAAGTAGGGGTGAGGGAGAATCGGATGGAGGAATAAAATGGTAGAAGAAGTAGCGGAGAGGGACAATGGGACTGAGGTGTGAAATGGTAGAAGCAGGGGAGAAGGAGAGAGGGGACTATAGTGTGAAAAGTACACTAAAGACCATAATGTACCGGGGGACTGTGATGTGTTATATCGCTAACAAGACCTCTGCTGGAAGGAAATTTTGATGACCAGACCTCCGTAAATTTTAATTCAAGACCCCTGGGCTAGAGGGATAAAGTGGAAGAAGAAGTATGGGAGAGGAAAAATGGGACAGAGGGATAAAAGATAAAAAGGTAGAGGATAGGGAGAATGGGACAGAAGGATAAAGTTTTTAAAGGAAGTAGTAGAGAGGGAGAAATGGACAGAAGGATAAAATGGTAGAGAAAGTAGGTGAGAGGGAGAATGGGATGGAGAGATAAAGTGGTAGAGAAAGTAGGGGAGAGGGAGAATGGGATGGAGGGATAAAGTGGTAGAGAAAGTAGGGGAGAAGGAGAATGGGATGGAAGGGTAAAGTGGCAGAGGAGGTAGGGGAGAGAGAAAATGGAATGGAGGGATAAAGTGGTACAGGAAGTAGGTAAGAGGAAGAATGGGATGGAGGGATAAAGTGGTAGAGCAAGTAAGGGAGAGGGAGAATGGGCCAGAGAGATAAAGTGCTAAAGGAAGTAAGAGAGAGGAAGAATGGGACTGAGGGATACAATGGTAGAGGAAGTAGAGGAGAGGGAGAATGGGACAGAGGGATAAAGTGGTAGAGGAAATAGGGGAGAGGGAGAATGGGACAGAGGGATAAAGTGGTAGAGGAAATAGGGGAGAGGGAGAATAGGATGGAGGAATATAGTGGTAGAGGAAGTAGGGAAGAAGGAGAATGGGATAGAGAGGGAGAATAGGATGAAGAGAAAAAGTGCTAAAGGAAGTAAGAGAGAGGAAGAATGGGACTGAGGGATACAATGGTAGAGGAAATAGGGGAGAGGGAGAATGGGACAGAGGAATAAACTGGTTGAGGAAATAGGGGAGTGGGAGAATGGGACAGAGGGATAAAGTGGTTTAGGAAATAGGGGAGAGGGAGAATGGGACAGAGGGATAAAGTGGTAGAGGAAATAGGGGAGAGGGAGAATGGGATGGAGGGATAAAGTGGTTTAGGAAATAGGGGAGAGGGATAAAGTGGTAGAGGAAGTAGGGGAGAGGCAGAATGGGATGGAGGAATACAGTGGTAGAGTAAGTGGGGGAGAGGGAGAATGGGATGGAGGAATACAGTGGTAGAGGAAGTAAGGGAGAGGGAGAATGGGATGGAGGAATACAGTGGTAGAGTAAGTAGGGGAGAGGGAGAATGGGATGGAGGAATACAGTGGTAGAGGAAATAGGGGAGTGGGAGAATGGGACAGAGGGATAAAGTGGTTTAGGAAATAGGGGAGAGGTAGAATGGGACAGAGGGATAAAGTGGTAGAGGAAATAGGGGAGAGGGAGAATGGGATGGAGAGATAAAGTGGTTTAGGAAATAGGGGAGAGGGATAAAGTGGTAGAGGAAGTAGGGGAGAGGCAGAATGGGATGGAGGAATACAGTGGTAGAGTAAGTGGGGGAGAGGGAGAATGGGATGGAGGAATACAGTGGTAGAGGAAGTAAGGGAGAGGGAGAATGGGATGGAGGAATACAGTGGTAGAGTAAGTAGGGGAGAGGGAGAATGGGATGGAGGAATACAGTGGTAGAGGAAGTAAGGGAGAGGGAGAAAGGGATGGAGGAATACAGTGGTAGAGGAAGTAGGGGAGAGGTAGAATGGGATAGAGAGGGAGAAGGGGATGAAGAGAAAAAGTGGTAAAGGAAGTAGATCAGAGGGAGAATGGGATGGAGAGATAAAGTGGTAGAGGAAGTAGGGGAAAGGGAGAATGGGACAGTGAAATAAAGTGGTCAAGGAAATAGGGGAGAGGGAGAATGGGACAAAGGGATAAAGTGGTTGAGGAAGTAGTGGAGACAGAGAATGGGTCGGAGGGATAAAGTGGTAGAAGACGTAGGGGAGGGTTAGAATGGGATAAAGCGATAGAGAAAGAGACAGAGGGATAAAGTGGTAGAGGAAGTAGGGAAGAGAGAGAAAGTTAGAAAGAAAAGAAAAATAAGTAAGGGAGTGAGAAAGAAAGAGATACAGGGATGGAAAAAGACATAGAAAATTAGAGTAACAGAAAAAACATGGGGGGGGGGGGGATAAAAAATAGAGCAATGGAAATTGTAAAGTTATAGACAAATTCGTAGATAACATGTCCCATAGCAACCAATCAGAATCCATCTTCTACTGATCTGACTTAAAAAAAGTAAAGTTTGGTTGGTCGATAATGGTTACTATTGAGTTAGTTGATAGGGCAGAAAGAGGGGAGAATTAGCGCTGAAACAACTTGTCAGTAACATGTCCAACCAAACCCCCCAACAACTACGTCTTTTAAAAGCTTAGATAATGGTATAATAATAAAGCATTAGGAGAAATATGTCAGAGAACAGAAAATTAGTACAAACAAATCCAAGAATTAACCATTGACAACTTACTAGAAAGAGACTTTCAAATCCAAATAAAACAACAGTTCACAATAAATGACCTCCACCAAACACCCAGGTGCATATGGTACACACCGACTCTTTATATCCACACACTGGTCGTATAGTGCTCATGTAAGACTCCTTAACCCACTTTTTGACCTTGCATACTGAAGTCAGTGTCATTCTCTAGGGTTCTTTTACAGGAGTCTACTTCTGCCCTCTACTTGCCACATGTAATCACCAAACCTATTCTTCCTGCTGAAGTCTGTATAGGCTGATAGTTCTGTGAGGTTGAGAAGCTGGTAGAGCACATGAGCACTATCTGACCAACCTGTGTGTGTGGTCATAAGGAGTCTTTAAGTACCTGAGTAGGTGTGTTGGGTCAGTTTCACTGAATGTGGAAGGTGGCTGTATTTGGATTTTTATATTTAGTTGGCAGCTGTTGTGGTTGTGCCTTTGATCTGAAGGAAGGCCACAGTGTTGCCATTAGAATGACGAAGAGGCTGCAAGCTCATACATGAGGGTATTGCTTTTTCTGAAAAAAAAAACAAATACCAGTGTTAGGGTCACTAGCATAGCAATATCGCTGGAAGCAAGTTCAATTTTTATTGGCCAGGGAGCAACTCCTCTGATACCTGTAAATGTTACTGAAACCCAAAGCAGACAGATTCCAGGACTTCAGAAAGAAAGAAAAAAAGAGAGTGAACGAGTGCGGGAAAGACAAAAAAAAGTGTAGGAAAGAAGAGGGGAGGGTAGGAATGAAGGAAGTGAAGAAAAATGAAAAACTTAGGAATGAAGAAAGGAAAAGGGGGAGGAAGGAATGGAGAAAGGAAAAGAGGAAGGAAGGAAGAGGGGGCTGAAAGGAAAAATTAAGGAAATAAGAAAAAATGGAAGGCAGGAATAGAGGGATAAATTAAAGAATGAAGGAAGTGCAGGAAAGACAAAGAAGAGTGTAAGAAGGAAGAGGGGAGGGGAGGAATGAAGGAAGTGAAGAAAGATGAAAACGTAAGGAATGAAGAAAGGAAAATAGGGAGGAAGGAAAGAAAAAAAGGAAAAGAGGAAGGAAGGAAGAGGGGACTAAAAGGAAAAATTAAGTAAATAAGAAAAATGGAAGGAAGAAAAGAGGGATAAATGAAAGAATGAAGGAAGTGCGGGAAAGACAAATAAAAGTGGAAGAAGGAAGAGGGGAGGTATAAAGGAAGTGAAGAAAGATGAAAAACTAAGGAATGAAGAAAGGAAAAGAGGGAGGGAGTAATGAATAAAGGAAGGAAGGAAGGAAGGTAGGAAGGAAGAGGGGGCTAAAAGGAAAAATGAAGGAAATTAAAAAAAATGGAAAGAAGGAAAAGAGGGATAAATGAAAGAATGAAGGAAGTGCGGGAAAGACAAAGAAGAGTGTAAGAAGGAAGAGGGGAGGGGAGGAATGAAGGAAGTGAAGAAAGATGAAAAACTAAGGAATGAAAAAAGAAAAAGAGAGAGGAAGTAATGAATAAAGGAAAAAAGGTAGGAAGAAAGGAAGGAAGGAAGAGGGTGCTGAAAGGAAAAATGAAGGAAATAAGAAAAAATGGATGGAAGGAAAAGAGGGATACCTGAAAATGAAGGAAGGAATAGAGAGAGGAATGAAGGAGGGGCGGAAGGAAGGAAGGAAGGAAGGAAAAGGAAAGAAAGAAAGAAAGAAAGAAAGAAAGAAAGAAAGAAAGAAAGAAAGAAAGAAAGAAAGAAATAGAGGAATGTAAGATAGAATTAAGGAAAAAAGGAAGGAAGGAAAGAAGGAAGGAAAAAATGAAGGAAGGAAGGAATGACATAAAATGGTTGGTTGGAAGGAAGGAATAGAGGGATGAAAGGAGGAATGAAGGAAATAAAATGGTTGGAAGGATGGAATAGAGGGATAAAAGGAAGAATGAAGGAAAAAAGGAAGGAAAGGAATGAAACAAAGGAAATAAAAGAAAAAAGGAGGGGGAGAGAAGGCAGGAAGGAAATGGTGGGAGAGAACAATGAAGGGGGGAAGTAAAGCATGGATCAGATGGGTATAGGGAAGAGTATAAAGTGCATTTATCTATGTACAGAGTGATTGAGATGATGCTGAGTGAGATAGAAGGGGATGCTGTGCCAATAATGTCTGCATCACATAAAATTAAAATACATGCAGATTCCATCCCAAAATAGCCATGAATTTGGAAATAGGAATTGCAGGAGCATCAAAGATCTGCATAAGATCCTGCTGAGCCCTGATTGGATCCTGCTGGTGCACAGGCAAGAAGCTGCGACACAGGAGTGCGCAGAAGGGCGAGAATTGGCTAGAAGGAAGCGAGGACAGAATTTAAAATGAAGTTTCTCAGAATGAGCTGCTTTCGGCTCTGTGTGCATTATGGCAAAAGTTTCAGTTCCTGGCCTGGGGTTCTGTATGTTTTTTACATCAGTTTTACCCAAAGACTTAAATGGGTTGTAAACCTAAGACATGAAATATGAATAAACCATATCGCTCTATAATGTGTGCTTGTCTCCATCTAGAGCACTAAGTGTAATTTCTGTCTGCTGCTTTGTTCCTCTGCTATCAGCATGAGTCATTTCTGATAGTTTTCCTGATACCAACAGAAAAATGGTGACAGGGGAAGGGTCTCCAGCAGATTTACAGCCTCAGCTCTGTTCCTGTGTAGAGGGGGGGGGGGTGTCCCTATCCTCCAATCAGCTCTCAGAGCTCTCCTCACTGAGCTCAGCAGTGTATGATTTCAGCTCTGCCCCCTTTCTTTTTAGAACTCCCGAACAATTTTTAAAAATTCAGCACTTTGAACAGATGTAGAGAAGAGAAGACTGCGGATATACAGGTACAACATACGTAAGAGGATTTCTCTCATCTCTATGTATCACCTGAAGCCAGTCACTACATTAGGTTTATGGAAGGGTTTACAATCACTTTAATCTTGGCATGCAATTGTTGGTGTATCATTGTGACCAGAAGCCAGTTCTTCCAAAGTCTGCAGACCACAGAGGTTGGAGATCCCACCCTTTTCTGGCAAACTCAAATTCCGCTGTGACCAGAAGCATAAAAACCCACAGAGGCCTGAAATAAAATACAGAATGAACACAGCCTCTTTATATTTTCTACTGAGGTTTTTGAGGTGTGTGATCAGCCAGTTAATCAAATATATGAATGTACATTTAGGGATTTAGGGTTTCCTCTTATTAAGGTTCAAAACCTTATATAAATGGAAAGAATATATATGCAGTTGAATCCTGAAACAAAATCTGTAAACGGATTATGGGCAGCCATATTTAGCTCATGGTGAGGTCAACTGCACACCATGAATCACAAAATGAAATGCAGAGTCATTCGGCAAAAAGTTTCCAGGACACATCCAAGGGCTGGTAAGCCACAATATATTAATTTATTGTTCTTGGGTGAATATACACTTTAATCTTTACAGAATGTAAAGGGAACATAAAGAAAGGGAATATAAAGACAGATAAAAGATCTTAGAAACAATTATTATTGCTCAGACTGGATAGATGGTGTCCTGCTTGTACCCTCTATATCAGCCTTTCTCAACCTTTTTACTCCTGAGGAACCCTTGAAATAATTATTAGGTCTTGGGGAACCCTTGGATAGATTGTGTCTTGCTTGTACCCTCTATATCAGTCTTTCTCAACCTTTTTACTCCTGAGGAACCCTTGAAATAATTATTAGGTCTTGGGGAACCCTTGGATAGATTGTGTCTTGCTTGTACCCTCTATATCAGCCTTTCTCAACCTTTTTACTCCTGAGGAACCCTTGAAATAATTATTAGGTCTTGGGGAACCCTTGGATAGATTGTGTCTTGCTTGTACCCTCTATATCATTCTTTCTCAACCTTTTTACTCCTGAGGAACCCTTGAAATAACTATTAGGTCTTGGGGAACCCTTGGATTGATTGTGTCTTGCTTGTACCCTTTATATCAGTCTTTCTCAACCTTTTTACTCCTGAGGAACCCTTGAAATAATTATTAGGTCTTAGGGAACCCTTGGATAGATTGTGTCTTGCTTGTACCCTCTATATCAGTCTTTCTCAACCTTTTTACTCCTGAGGAACCCTTGAAATAATTATTAGGTCTTGGGGAACCCTTGGTAAAAAGGATGATATCTACAGTTTATGGCACATTAGCGCATTCAATACATTAAAGAAAATTTTAAATAAAAGATTAAGTAATGAGTTGTACCTAGAGTATTGACACCTAGGGAATATAATTTGGTTACCAAGCCCCTACAAAGTTATTTTAGCAACATTCTTGAAATGAATACCAACTCCAGAAAATAAAGGTAGAGAGTAAAACTGTGGTGTCCTCTAACATTTGTGGTTGTTGTAGAAGTGCCCTTTACATTGGTGGTTAGAGGAAAATAGTCCCTTGCATTGGTGGTCAATGTAGGTGGGAGATCAATCTACGATTGCTCACTGCTCAAGGAATCCCTAGCAACCTCAAGAGGAACCCTGGTTGAGAAACACTGCTCTATATACTCTCTATAGAAGCCTTTTCGACCTTTATGCTAAGAAAAACCCCTAAAAATCATTTTTAGGTCTCAGGGAACCCTTACTAAAAGCAGTTAATCAGGGATCAGTGGGGAAAATACCTCATACATTGGTGGTCAGTGGCAAGACTGCCCCCCTTACAGACAGCAAATACATATGTGTGCTGATGATTTTGCCAAGTACCGTTGGCCCTTGAACTACGCAGGCACCATCAGATGGGAGGTCAGTCAGCCACAGCTCAAAGTGGTTGTAGAGGAGCAAGGTTTATTACCATCATACATTCTATGTATGAAGGTAAAAAGCCTTGTGTGTGCAGCAGCTCCTTCAGCCCCCTTTAATACTTACCTTATCATAAGCGGCTTGCTATGGGGGCATTTGGCAGGAGGCCAGGAGAAGAGGAGGATCTGTGCTGCTCTGTGGAAAAAACCTTATACAGAGTAAATATGACATGTTTGTTATTTTTTTTATTTTGCCTTTAATAGCATTAAAGGCAAAATACATTAAGGAACTCCTAGCAAGCTCTGGAGGAAGGTTAGGGTTCCATGGAACCCTGTTTGAGAATGGCTGCTCTTAAGTGTTCTTCAAGCAGCTAAGCAACAAATGTAGACCATTGGTCTAGATGCCTCTAATATCATTTTTTTTTTAATGGTTGAACTGGATGGACTTTTGTCTTTTTTCAGCCAGACTAACTATGTACTGTAACTATGTGACTATCATTAGTCAACTCCACTTGCAACCTGTAAGGTTGGCCATTAGGCAAGCTAATAATCAAAAGTGAAAATCCCCAATTCAAGGATTGTGATTACTAACCAATCCAGGACCAGGAAAGAGAAACTACCCAACCGGCTCTTAATATAAAAGCCAATTTAAGCTAAAACTTGTTTCATTTTGTGATAAGAAATTTGCCACATGGTGCCCCCCACACAGACAAAAAACCCTACATTTTGGTATATATGGTTGTGTAAAGACACTATATAATTTATTTTGATATCACGTGAAGACACCTGTAGGTCTCTGGTACTTGCAGTAGGAACTGTAAAGTCGCATTTAGTATGAAATATCATTGTGGAGCCTCACTTAGAGGTGCCTCGCTGGTGCATGAAACCCTCATCAGATGATATCTCTGGGTTGGATGAGGCTGTAATTAGCTCTGATTAGCTGCTCGTTACCTCATTCTTATGCATGAGGTGCTAACGAGGCTCTGATCCCGCTGTCTATATATAAATATCCCTGCCGTCTTTATGCATGGGGCACAAGTGCTACGATTTGCTAAATGGAATGAAGAAATATGTTTTATATATACAGTGTATATATATATATATATATATATATATATATATATATGTTATGCACACATATTGAAAACTTGGCTGTTGCCTGTTCACTGGGAAGATCTTTCAGTAGTTTGATTGTTTGTGGTGTAGGCAAGTTTGGGTGAGGCATCTGTTAGGCGGTAACCAGCTATTCAATGATGTCCCCTTGTCTTCTGCCTCTTTACCATTTGGCTGGAGGATGCTAAGCAAGCAATGCAAAAATCTCTAACTCCCTAGAGCACCCAACCGAGCCTCTTGAAAGAAAAAAAAATTTGGCTGGAAAAAAAAGTTTGGCTGGAGTCCCTCTATACCAGCAATGGGCAAACTACGACCCGCGGGCCGTATACGGCCCAGCGGACCTTTTAATCTAGCCCGCGGAGCTAGGCTCCCCTCACAGTCCGCCCTGAAGACCGGTGTAGCATGAAAATCTGTCTCCTATGAGGATCTGTCCCCCTCGACGTATCTGCGCATGTGCCGGAGATCGCCGATCGGCTGCTAATGCCTGAAACTGGCACATGCGCAGATACGTCGAGGGGGACAGATCCTCATAGGAGACAGATTTTCATGCTACACCGGAACGGCGAGAGGAACGCGCGGAGCAAAGGTAAGTGAATTGACACAGGGGGGGCTTAATATGGGGGATGAATTAATATGTGGAATGAATTACTATATGGGGGATGAATTGCTATGGGGGATGAATTACTATGGGGGGGATGAATTACTATATGGGGGATGAATTACTATATGGGGGATGAATTACTATGGGGGGGATGAATTACTATATGGGGGATGAATTACTATATGGGGGATGAATTACTATGGGGGATGAATTACTATATGGGGGATGAATTACTATATGGGGGATGAATTACTATGGGGGATGAATTACTATATGGGGGATGAATTACTATGGGGGATGAATTACTATGGGGGATGAATTACTATATGGGGGATGAATTACTATGGGGGATGAATTACTATGGGGGATGAATTACTATATGGGGGATGAATTACTATAGGGGGGATGAATTACTATGGGGGATGAATTACTATATGGGGGATGAATTACTATATGGGGGATGAATTACTATGGGGGATGAATTACTATGGGGGATGAATTACTATGGGGGGGATGAATTACTATATGGGGGATGAATTACTATATGGGGGATGAATTACTATATGGGGGATGAATTACTATGGGGGATGAATTACTATATGGGGGATGAATTACTATATGGGGGATGAATTACTATGGGGGATGAATTACTATATGGGGGATGAATTACTATGGGGGATGAATTACTATATGGGGGATGAATTACTATATGGGGGATGAATTACTATGGGGGATGAATTACTATATGGGGGATGAATTACTATGGGGGATGAATTACTATATGAGGGATGAATTACTATGGGGGATGAATTACTATAGGGGGGATGAATTACTATAGGGGGGATGAATAACTATGGGGGATGAATTACTATATGGGGGATGAATTACTATATGGGGGATGAATTACTATGGGAGATGAATTACTATAGGGGGGATGAATTACTATAGGTCGGATGAATTACTATGGGGGATGAATTACTATAGGGGGGATGAATTACTATAGGGGGGATGAATTACTATGGGGGATGAATTACTATATGGGGGATGAATTACTATAGGGGGGATGAATTACTATATGGGGGATGAATTACTATGGGGGGGATGAATTACTATATGGGGGATGAATTACTATATGGGGGATGAATTACTATGGGGGATGAATTACTATATGGGGGATGAATTACTATATGGTCGATGAATTACTATATGAGGGATGAATTACTATGGGGGATGAATTACTATATGGGGGATGAATTACTATGGGGGATGAATTACTATGGGGGATGAATTACTATATGGGGGATGAATTACTATAGGGGGGATGAATTACTATGGGGGATGAATTACTATATGGGGGATGAATTACTATATGGGGGATGAATTACTATGGGGGATGAATTACTATGGGGGGGATGAATTACTATATGGGGGATGAATTACTATATGGGGGATGAATTACTATATGGGGGATGAATTACTATGGGGGATGAATTACTATATGGGGGATGAATTACTATATGGGGGATGAATTACTATGGGGGATGAATTACTATATGGGGGATGAATTACTATGGGGGATGAATTACTATATGGGGGATGAATTACTATATGGGGGATGAATTACTATGGGGGATGAATTACTATATGGGGGATGAATTACTATGGGGGATGAATTACTATATGAGGGATGAATTACTATGGGGGATGAATTACTATAGGGGGGATGAATTACTATAGGGGGGATGAATTACTATGGGGGATGAATTACTATATGGGGGATGAATTACTATGGGGGATGAATTACTATAGGGGGGATGAATTACTATGGGGGATGAATTACTATAGGGGGGATGAATTACTATAGGGGGGATGAATTACTATGGGGGATGAATTACTATGGGGGATGAATTTCTATATGGGGGATGAATTACTATATGGGGGATGAATTACTATAGGGGGGATGAATTACTATGGGGGATGAATTACTATATGGGGGATGAATTACTATGGGGGATGAATTACTATATGGGGGATGAATTACTATGGGGGATGAATTACTATATGGGGGATGAATTACTATGGGGGATGAATTACTATATGGGGGATGAATTACTATGGGGGATGAATTACTATATGGGGGATGAATTACTATGGGGGATGAATTACTATAGGGGGGATGAATTACTATGGGGCATGAATTACTATATGGGGGATTAATTACTATGCTTACTATGGGGGAATATTACTATACTTACTATGGGTGACACATACACATAATTTATCTACTCTTGGTCCGGCCCCCGGGTCCAATATATGAACCCATTGCAGCCCTCAAGTCAAAAAGTTTGCCCACCCCTGCTCTATACAGTCAAACCCTAACGGGATGACATTTACTGTAGACCACTAAAGCATTTCCCCCCATAAAATACTGTTTTTGGGGTTTTTCCATCCCATTGATAGTGACCATCTCCATACTTCCTGCTTCCTGTCAAGCATCGGAATGCACTTACTCCAGTATCAGCTGCAGATTACTGCACTGTACCATGTCTGTGCAGTATATTGGCACATACCCTAGTTGTCTTCATAGGGATGCATTCACATGCAGGGCAGGGTAATAACACGGGGGCATTACTAAGTGACAGTTGTCACTCTATAACAGGAAGTGCCTGAACAAGGACCTTCTTGCCAGGATCACCACTGTTTATTGATGAAGGCTGGTGAAGCCTATATTAAGCATAGATCTCAGGAAAGTAGATTCCGCAATTCGAGTTCTGGTCTTTCAATCAACTCTTGGTCAGAGGGAGAAGCTTGTGTGGAATGTGCTGTGCCTAACAACGATGACTAGGAACATCTACCTTTCTAGGACTTATGTGCACTTGGTAGGAGCATGTCATGAGAAATTGGCACCTACTGTATGGCAGAGCATTTGGGCCCAAAGCCAATGGGCTGATGGGGCCCAGGATAGGAAGCATACTGAGTGATATACAGTTGCAAGAAAAAGTATGTGAACCCCTTGGGATTACGTGGAGTTTTGCATGAATTGGGCATAAAATGTGCTCTGAATGTCATCTAAGTCACAACAATAGAAGAACACAGTCTGCTGAACATAATACTACACAAACACTAGATGTTGCCATGGTTTAATTGCACATAACATGTAAACATTCACAGTGCAGGGAGGAAAAAGTATGTGAGGCCCTAGCTTAATGACTTCTCCCAGAGCTAATTGGAGCCAGGAGTGAGCCAACCTTGACTCCAATCAGTGTGATGATATTGGATGTGTTGCTGACAGCTGTCCTGCCCTTAAAAAACACACACCTGTTTTGGGTTTACTGGTTTCAAGAAGCACTGTCTGATGTGAACCATGCCTCGCAGAAAAGAGCTCTCAGAAGACCTACGATCAAGAATTGTTGACTTGCATGAAGCTAGAAAGGGTTACAAAAGTATCTCCAAAAGCCTTGATGTTCATGTGTTCACGGTAAGACAGACTGTCTACAAATGGAGAAAGTTTAGCACTGTTGCTACTCTCCCTAGGCGTGGTCATCCTGTAAAAATGACTGCAAGAGCACAGCGCAGAATGCTGCATGAGGTAAAGAAGAATCCCAGAGTGTCAGCTAAAGACCTACAGAAATCTCTGGCACATGCTAACATTTTTGTTGACACATCTACAATAAGGAAAACATGAAACAAGAATGGAGTACATGGGAGGACACCACGGAGGAAGCCATTGCTGTCCAAAAAGAAGATTGCAGCACGTTTGAAGTTTGCAAAAGAGCATCTGGATGTTCCACAGCACTACTGGCAGAATATACTGTGGACAGATGAAACCAAGATTGAGTTGTTTGGGAAGAACACACAACACTATGTGTGGAGAAAAAAAGGCACAGCACACCAACATCAAAACCTCATCCCCACTGTAAAACATGGCGGAGGGAGCATCATGGTTTGGGGCTGCTTTGCTGCCTCAGGGCCTGGACGGATTGTTGTCATTGATGGGAAAATGAATTCCAGGGTTTATCAAGACATTTTGCAGGAAAACGTACGACCATCTATCCGCCAACTGAAGCTCCGCAGAGGATGGGTGATGCAACAGGACAATGACCCAAAGCATACAAGTAATTCAACAAAACAATGGCTGCAACAGCACAGAATACGCCTTCTGGAGTGGCCCAGTCAGAGTCCTGACCTCAACCCGATTGAAATGCTGTGGCATGACCTTAAGAGAGCGATTCACACCAGACATCCCAAGAATATTGCTACACTGAAACAGTTTTGTGAAGAGGAGTGGTCCAAAATGACTCCAGATCGTTGTGCAGGTCTGATCTGCAACTACAGGAAACATTTGGTTGAGGTTATTGCTGCCAAATGAGGGTCAACCAGTTATTAAGTCCAAAGGTTCACATACTTTTTCCTCCCTGCACTGTGAATGTTTACATGTTATGTGCAATTAAACCATGGCAACATCTAATGTTTGTGTAGTATTATGTTCAGCAGACTGTGTTCTTCTATTGTTGTGACTTAGATGACGTTCAGAGCACATTTTATGCCCAATTCATGCAAAACTCCACGTAATCCCAAGGGGTTCACATACTTTTTCTTGCAACTGTATGTTCAAATTCAAGAGAACCTAGTCCCATAAGTGCCCTAATCCCTAATCCCTAATCCCTAATCCCTAATCCAGTCTCTGGGATTGCACATGGACCTTATCCTGATACCTAGCTCTCTATTGTAGCCAGGTGCTGGAAGTCCTATCCCGTTCATCCTGGGACACTCCTTTTAATATTATAAGAAGAAAATTTTCTCCCTAGTGCCCAGCAAACAGGGATTGACGTCACTTCCTGAAAGCCGCTACTTACTGGAAGCAGAGGATTGTGGGACTTGTAGTCCAGTCTCTGGGATTGCACATGGACCTTATCCTGATACCTAGCTCTCTATTGTAGCCAGGTGCTGGCAGTGCTATCCCGTTCATCCTTGGACACTCCTTTTAATATTATAAGAAGAACATTTTCTCCCTAGTGCCCAGCAAACAGGGATTGACGTCACTTCCTGAAAGCCGCTACTTACTGGAAGCAGAGGATTGTGGGACTTGTAGTCCGGTCTCTGGGATTGCACATGGACCTTATCCTGATTGAAACTACAATACCCAGCATCCAGGAGAATATAAATTAGACAGGGTGAGGTGGACTCACTTTCATGGGTCCCAGGGCTTCAGAGCAAGCAGGACAAGGAGCCAGGATGCCAGGCACCAGGGTCGAGCATGCGGCCTGGTTGGTGGAAGGATCTACTCTGTCAGGGTCAGATTGCTGGACAGAGCATCACCACTGTCATGGCTGAACTGCATGGACATGGCCTTTCTCATCCCTACACACCATGAGGTGGACATCTCCAGGCCCCGGAGTTCACAGGATGCCAGCCAGGTGTAACTTGCTGTGGATTCCAGGCTTCTGCAGGAAGACTCGCTGAAAGCTGAACCGAGCACCGGTTGGAGCAGTGAGCGGGCAGAGGCCCATTCTATCTTCCACACATAAATTAAAGACGCTGCATGCAGACACCTTTACCTCCAATTACTTGGAGGATTAAAATTGCAGTCAATATAATACCTGTCTACACTTAGCTCCATTGGTTTATTGCAGTACCACGTGTCCCTGGGCCCCATCAGAACTAAGAGCTGAAGTCTACAAGAACATCCCTACTCTGAGAATCGTTCTCTTTCGCAAAGGAACTTTATCTCCCAAAGTCAGTTGTGAAATAAAGCTCTTAATTGCTCAGTATTTTTAGTAAGGACTCCTACTCTAGCCTGTTTATTACTGTTTACCTCATTCTCTTTGACGTCAAGGTCTAGAGGGAGCAGATTGACTAAAAGTCTCTGTAACGGACCCCGGACACCCACGATTTTGTATCTCCATCAAGAAGCTGCTTCTCAGGCTCTGGAACACAAGACCAGTGAATCTGGCTATTGTTACCCCAAGATCCAGACGACGCCAGATTTGAAGTAAACCAGAGGTAAACTACTTTATTTGAACACAGATACAAGATATCTACACTCAGGGGACAATCCCCTCTCCCTGCATAATGACACAGGGCGGGGCAATCTACATTTAGTAACAATAGACACACAGGTATTCAAACTTCACACCAGCAGACAGTCCCATCAGGAGGGAGGGCTGCTGGAGACACCCCCCCACTAAATTAATACACGTAAACACATACATCCCATAATAGTTTGCTCCCAAGCCAGCCAAACAATAGAACAATGGGATGCAACCAGATAACACCAAACAATCCACAACCCCCCACCCCACTTATCTCCTAGACATGTCTACACAGTCTGAGACAAAGCCCACTCAGTATTAGGACAGATCACCTTGTACCCCTACCAGGCACTGGGTGATTTACACATAAGAGGGATATGGGGAACTGAGACAGGGGTCTCCCCACCTCTCCAAAGTGATCTGGGTTTCATGGGCCCCCCACCCAAAGTGACTCCCGTCACAGTCTCCTCTTCCCCCTCTTTTTTCTGGGGTCACAACTACCTTATATAGCCTGTTTATGATAATTAACTATGTTATTGCATTGCCAATGTTTACATCATCTGCTACCTTGTGACTTGTTCAATGTCCTTCATCCCAGGCTTACATCTGGGTTCTGCTACTATCAGGTATCCCAGCTTAGTAAATTGACGGTTACAGATCTTAATTGTTGTTTGTGTCCTGTATTTCAGTTTGCATATCTACTTTGATTAGAATATGTCAGAACCCAGAATGTCAGAGGGAGCAGGGAAGTTTACAAGGTCAGGACAAACAATTTTCAGGCCTGCCCCCACCGTGGGGGTAGCACTATACTATTACCAGTGGAGCTCATTTACTGCCTTATTATGACTTGTAACTTTGATCTCTGTATACATTTTCTTCCCATGATTACAGTAGATGTAATGATGGACCTCTTTCTCCTGAAGAAGAGAAATATGCAAACAAGCTTCACCGCATTAAGCAATTAACAGCGTGTATATTTTATATAAATTGATGTACAGAGAGATTTCGAGAAAGGCCTGTTATTTATTATATTGTAATTGTGTTTTATATATACTATTTATTTGCATTGTACCAAAAATGTTTCTCACATTTTAGTCTACTCAGAGATAAAATTAATCATTGAGTTTGACAAGGCTGTGCAAATATAATATGTTTTAGTTTGGTGCCATTAAATCCCCAATTTGGGGTTATGGATTTTTAACTTGTGTTAAAAAAAAACATCCATTTGACATCATTTTGAGTTGCTTCTGAGATAATTCAGAATTTGTTGACAGGTGCCTTCAACATGCAATTGGCCTCCTTCTGGCCTGCATCAAGCAGATTCTGCATTGCCATAAACTTGTATAAAAATGCCAAACCTGGTTGAAGTGAACAAAAGCCTGTCAACTCAAGCCCTTGGGTGTCTAGAGACGGGTAACTTTTTGTGCATAGCTTATAGTAAACATTGTCCAAAACAAGCAAAGTGTTCTAAGTGATGTAAAAGACAAAAGAGCAGGAAAGGAATGCTCAGAGTAAGAAGAAAAGAAGACCTGAATGAAGGGCCGGCATGACAGGGGTTAAAGCCCTGCACTCTATGACTACGTGCTTTGCATGAAACGCGTCAGCGGGGCTACAGCAACTGGACATCTGACCACCACTGGTGGCCATCCTGAATATATGGTCAGTAATTTTTTATTTGTCCTGCATACATACTTATTGTCTGGAATAAAGGTACCCTATACAGTATCACACTATGTGGTGTCCCTTATTGGGCTCTCCGTGTGAGTGCCATCATTTGCAGTGCCCATTCTGAAAAGATGACCCCAGATGGTGATACATATCAAGGGATTCCGGAATCTTTATACCGAGGAGACCAGTTGGTGATACGATGTGTGACCTGACCAGGGAACAGATGACCCACTAATTGCGTGGTGACACAGGATTTCATATTGCGTATTTTAAACGCACTTCTGGTGAGTGCGCATTTCATTCATTTGAAACACAGCATCTGTCACCCGCGGATCAGGATATCCACACACTCGGAATTGTGATCCCTCTGGATCCACACGGTTTTCACCATATTGGACAATCTAATCACTGGAAATCACCAATAGGTGATAACACTTACCTGCACTTGTTGTAATATTATTATAGAAGTGTGTTTATATCGTTAGAGCATATTTATCTAATCGCTCATCACTATATAGCGCTGCACCTGTCCTTTTTGATTTATATACTTTTGGAGGGTTTTTGGTTACCTTTTATTTGGTGTTCTAGCAGCTATTTTGATTCTCTCTTTATCTACTCCAGAGTGTCATTAGCATAGGGAGGAGTTAAAAATAGTTAAGGAAGGAGTGGGGGGGAGCCACGAGGGGTGGTCTTACAGGGTGTGGCAGGGTTATTTTCAGTCTGAAGAGAGTTTTCACAGGGCAAACTTTCCTCCCACCCGCCCGTTGTTTAATGGTTTGTCTTGCTGGTGGTTATGCCATATCAGTGATGGGGGACGTCCAGCAGGGTGCAAGGTCCTCGTTGGTTAATGTGGGCACAAGAAAAGGCATTTTGTAGGAACCCGTCTGAGGTACGGCTTCCAGTTGTTCTGGTGGGGGGATCTGCGGTGGTGTCTCCGAGTCGGTGATGTTGCGGCTGGAGGCCTAGTTAAGCAGGACGCAGATATTCGTTTTTCTTGATGCCTAGTGGGACCTTGAAAGAACGTATGTTTATACTGTGTTTTCTGTTATTTAAAAATTTTTTATTTATTGATGTTGTAATAAAAGTCCGGTTTTGGGCCATTAACTCCATTTGTTGTCAGTGTGGTTACTTAGGTTAAATATGGGGGGTAGGTCTTGGTTTAGTGGGACTTACAAGCCATCTTTAGTCCCCTGGTCATGTCTAAATCAGAAGAACATGATCTAATGTATAGAAGCCCCTACAACGCAGGGTTATACGGCTGTTCAAAGCTGTCAATGTCTATTTGCCACAGGCTGTAGCTCTAAATTTGGTCACTTCTGTTCCCGTTTGTTGTTTTTGGTGTACTGCGTACAAATATTAGATATCAGCAGTGCCATGCATGCACACTCTCAACAAGGCCTGCCTATAGTCACAGCTGACCAAGTAACTGCTATGGGGTTTAGAAGAACAGGGGGCCCACCAGGGGCGGACTGACAACTCATGGGGCCCCCGGGCAATAGGGGATCATGGGGCCCCTGTGTCCTTGCCCAAACTCAAAAAGTCCTACGAAAAAGGTACCAGGGGCATCTGATGGGGCCCCCTACTGACCCCAGGCCCTTGGGCAGTGCCCGAGTTTCCAAATGGTCAGTCCGCCCCTGGGGCCCACATCTGTCAGGCTACCCTCCAAGGATCAGGGCCCTTCTAACCCTCTTGTATTGAACTGTATTGTTACTGTATCGTCTCCCGTTATATTGTAAAGCGCTGAGCAAACTGTTGGCGCTATATAAATCCTGAATAATAATAATACCCAGTGATTTATGCAGGTAGAAGTAGAATTTGGCAAATACAGCATACAGGCGTACCTCGGTTTACAAATTTAATGCGTTCTCCGGGACGTTTCGTATTGCGAAAAATTTGTAAACCGAAACGCGGTTTCCCATAGGAATGCATTGAAAACCAATTAATCCGTTCCGGAGGTCAGAAAAAAGTAAAAAAAAAAAAAGTCTTTTATCTGTTTAAAACTCTTTATAAAGTGCACTTTAAAGGCATAAATACTGTACAGGGACATGATTAAAAATTAATTCGTAAACGCATTGAAAACCATTTTATTTATTTTTTTCAGGTACTTATATAGCGCTGTCAATTTACGCAGCGCTTTACATATATATTGTACATTCACATCAGTCCCTAACCCTCAAGGGGCGTACAATCTAAGGTCCCTGACCCTCGAGGGGTGTACAATCTAAGGTCCCTAACCTACGTTCATATACTAGCGCCAATTTAGACAGGATCCAATTAACCTTTGGAGTGTGGGAGGAAACTGGAATACCCAGAGAACCCACACAGACCCAGGGAGAACATGCAAACTCCTTGTAGGTGGTGCTGTGGTTGGGATTTAAACCAACGACCCTAGTACTGCCAAGTGGAAGTGCTAACCATTTAGCCACTGTGCTGTTCCACTGTTCCGGAGGTCAGAAAAAAGTAAAAAAAAAGTCTTTTATCTGTTCAAAACTCTTTATAAAGTGCACTTTAAAGGCATAAATGCTGTACATGGACATGATTTTAAAAAGATTTGTAAATGCATTGAAAACCAATTAATCTGTTCCGGAGGTCAGTAAAAAGTAAAAAAAAAAGTCTTTTATCTGTTCAAAACTCTTTATAAAGTGAACTTTAAAGGCACAGGGCCAGCGCTACAAACCTCCCAGGCGCAATGCATCCTGGGGAAAGCTTCGCATTGCGAACAAAATTCATAAACCGAGGCATTATTTTTAATGGATTTTCTGTCGTAAACCAAAAATTATGTTAACCGAGGCGTTCATAAACTGAGGTACGCCTGTACTGTACATTTGGATGAAATGAATGTATATACACTCACCGGCCACTTTATTGCCAGTACTGGATTGAACTCCATTTTTTCCTCAGAACTGCCTTAATTCTTCATAGCATAGATTCAACAAGGTTTGGAATACATTCCTCAGAGATTTTAGTCCAGATTGACATGAGTTACTGTTGCCTTTCCATCATCTCGAACCAGTCTTCCTATTCTCCTCTGACATCAGCAAGGCATTTGGTCCACACAACTGCCACTCACTGGATATTTTCTCTTTTTTGGATCATTCTCTGTAAACCTTAGAGTTGGTTGTGTGTGAAAATCCCAGTTGATCAGCAGATTTTAAAACACTCAGACCAGCCCTCCTGGCACCAACAACATTCAAAGCCACTTAAATCCCCTTTTTTCCCCATTCTGATACTCGATTTGAACTTCAGCAAGTCGCCTTCACCATGTCTAGATGCCTAAATGCATTGAGTTTCTGCCATCTGATTGGCTGATTAGCAATTTGTGTTACCAAGCAATTGAACATGTGTACCTAACAAAGTGGCTGGTGAGTGTATGCGATCTATGAAAACAATTAGTACTCTGTATAATTAGAGGAATTACCTTCAAAAGAAGGTTTGGGAAAAAGGGAAGGGTCTCCAGCTGGTGGAGGAAAGCATGTGAGCTAGGTGGACCTGTGTAGTAGAGCTATAGTGCAAACCTTTAAGTTGAAAAAGTTTGGTTCTGTGGCAAAATTGAAAAGTTGTCCAAGATACTCCAAGTCTATTAATGTATGTAATCCATTCTTCTATACATGGGAGGAAGGGTGACCTCCAATGTATTGGGATCAGGGTTCTACACGGTGCCAAGAGAAAGTAAACCCTTATAGGCATTTGATGCTAAATCAGTGACAGTGAGGTAGCGGCAGGGGTCAGTTGCCATGGCTTGCCTATCAAAGACATGTATATCCGGGAGATCATGTTCCTGAAAGACTGATACTTGGGGTTATGGGTTTTTGACTTGTGTCAATGGCGTCAGTTTGACATCAGTTTAAGAGGCTGCATAGAGCATTCGGAATTCAATGACAGGTACATTTGACCTGCAATCTACCATCAAATGCATTTGGTCGAAACTAATGTAAACATTTACTGAAACCTCTGTATGATTGCCATGAAAACAATTAGTATTCTGTATAACTAGAAGAAGTCCCCTATGGAAGAAAATATATTTGAAATATATTTAAAAAATATTCTTCCCAAATATATTGACATATATTTGAAATGCTACAATTTTAGCCATATTCAATATATTTAAAAATAAATAAATAAATAGCAAAACACAATTAATAAATAAATAAATATAAAATCATTTTCAAAGTCCAGTGATGAAAATAAGTGACCACAATACCGTGACACAAAAATCTAAAAAAATATATATATAAAAGTCCAGTGATCTAAAAAAACTTTCTTAAAAAATATAATAAACGTCAGTGCTTCAAATAATTCTTCCACCATCCACCAGTGCCAAAAACCACTCAAAAGCCTTGAGAACGCCCTGTGGGTGGGGCGAAACGCGTTGACGTATTTCCGGTCGGATCCCCGAACGTCCGACGTCATTTCCGGTGAGTGGAACGCACGCCGAGGGATGTGTTCCAGGCGGTCATTTTTTTGACGAGCAAAGAAAGTTCGTAAGCAAGTTCGTAAGAAAGTTCGTTTGTTATGGAGGCTGTCATCCTGCTGTATACAAGGCTGTGAGTTCCTAGGAGCTGTGGAAATTCGTATTTGTTACTCGAAAATTCGTTTGATGTGCTTAAATAAATGCTGCTTTTTATCCTTTGAAATGTGAGTGGTTTGGCATGAATTAATTATAAAAGGGGTATAACAGTATCACACTATCAGTTTTTTTCTCCCTTTTGGAACTTGGTGGTGTGGTGAGGAGACGATTGAAGAATCACCCATAGGTCTGAGGTGGAAAATAGAGGAGTCCTCAAAGGGGGTCCAGGAGCCCTAAATATTCCTGAAAGGTGTTTTACTCACCAATATCTGGTGAGTGCGGTTTATGTTGGTTTTTGGCACTGGTGGATGGTGGAAGAATAATTTGAAGCACTGAAGTTTATTATATTTTTTAAGAAAGTTTTTTTAGATCACTGGATTTTATAGATATTTTTTTTAGATTTTTGTGTCACGGTATTGTGGTCACTTATTTTCATCACTGGACTTTGAAAATTATTTTATATTTATTTATTATTTATTAATTGTGTTTTGCGCTGGTTTATATTGGAATATTTGTTTTGGTTTATATACCTATGCACAGCAGCATTTCACTTATAACTGTTTGTCAATAGATTGCTCCTGGGCGCTGTGGTTTTTTCTGATTTATATATATATATACTGCATGTTGAATGCATTTTTATTACAAAATATATGAAAAAAAAAATTCAAATAAATTTCAAATATACTGTATGTCTTTAACCACTTGCGCTCCAGAGGATTTACCCCCCTTAATGACCAGGCCTCTTTTTGCTACTCGGCGCTGCACTAATTCAACTGATAATTGCGCGGTCATGCAATGCTGCACCCAAACAAAATTTACGTCCTTTTTTTCACACAAATAGAGATTTCTTTTGGTGGTATTTGATCACCTGTGCGCTTTTTATTTTTCACGCTATAAACATAAAAAGGCCAAACATTTTGAAGAAAAACAATATTTTTTATTTTCAGCTATAAAAAATAAATAGTAAACTCAAAGTTGGTTATAAATTTAGACCAAAATGTATTCTGCTCCATGTTTTTGGTAAAAAAAATCCCAATAAGTGTATATTGATTGCTTTGTGTGGAAGTTATAGCGTCTACAAACTATGGTAGAGATACTGCAATTTACGCCATTTTTCTGCTATACAGTGCTGCGCTAGTTTAACGGACAATTGCGCGGTCATGCAATATGGTACATAAATGAAATTTACATCCTTTTTTTCCCCACAAATTGAGCTTTCTTTTGGTGGTATTTGATTGCCTGTGCGGTTTTTATTTTTTGCGCTATAAAAAAAAAAGCCTGACAATTTTGAGGGAAAAAAAACAATATTTTGGACTTTTTGCTATAAAACATGTCCAGTAAAAAAAAAATGCAAAAATCAACTTTAGTCATAAATTTCTGCCAAAATGTATTCTGCGACATGTCTTTGCTAAAAAAAAAACCAATACCTGTAAATTAATTGGTTTACGTGAAAGTTATAGCGTTTACAAATGGCGGGAAAGATACTGGGATTTTTAGTTTTTTTTTTATACTAATAATGGCGGCGATCAGCGAATTATGGCGGCGATCAGGGACTTATGGCAGCGACCAGCGACTTATGGCGGGACTGCGGCGGACATTCTGATATTGGGGGGTACTGACTTGGGGTCACTGACATCCCCAAAAACACTAATACAGTGATCAGTGCAAAAAAAAAAAAAACTGACACTGTACTAATGGCAATGGGGAGGAAGGGGTTAACTTTATTTTGCAGGGAAGGGTTATAGGAGTGAGGGGAGTGTTTTACTAGGGGGCGGGGGGGGTGTACTGGGCGGGACAAGGCTGATCGAGAAAGAGAAACTGTTCTTTCTCGATCAGCTCATCCTCGAGCTGACAGGGAAGTGACAGACAGCACAGCTACTGCAGCTGTGCTGTCTGTCACTGTTTGCCGCCAATCGCCGGGACATAGCCACTAAGGAGCGGCTGTGTCCCGGCGACTGACATCTGCGGCTGTGATCCACGGGACAGATAGGGCGGCGGCGCACCTTGCGTGCGCCCCCTATTTGTTTACAAAACACACGTTTTAAAACGTGGTTTTGCCTGCGAGTGCCGCCCTGCCGCCGTATATGTACAGTGGCTGGGCGGCATGTAGTTAAAAATACAAATCTACATTTTTGGAATGTATTTTTAAAAATATATATTTTTTAAAATATATTCTTCAGATTTTTGATTGGCCTGAGTTAGATTGGAATATATCCTGATACCATTTGATCCCAACCCCTTTCTTTTCCCTATTCACACAGAACAAATGTACGCACAGTTAGTTTAAATCAGTTTTCAGGGGAAGTTCTTCCCTTTTCTATTAGAGATCGTGGCACCAATGTTCCTCAACAATGCCATCTGGTCAACAGTGTCTGATTGGAATATATCCTAATAACATTCGATTTCTCCCCCATTCACACAGAACAAATGTACATGCAGTTTCACAAGACAAATTACTGTCGCTAGTTCCTTAGTTGGTATTCATTTTCAGGGGAAGTTCTTCCCTTTTCTATCAGAGGTAGTGGCACCCAGGGGCGGACTGACAACTCATGGGGCCCCCGGGCAATAGGGGATCATGGGGCCCCTGTGTCCTGGCCCAAACTCAAAAAAGCCTATGAAAAAGGTACCAGGGGCATCTCATGGGGCCCCCTACTGACCCGGGCCCTCGGGCAGTGCCCGAGTTTTCAAATGGTCAGTCCGCCCCTGGTGGCACCAGTGTGTCCTTCACCATGGAAGGCGCCATCTTGGAAAAGCCTGAGTTTGAGTGGAATATATCCTAATACATAGTTACATAGAAGAATAGAATAAAACAGAATAGAAAAGAATAGAATAAAACAGCATATAACATATAGTTACATAGTTAGTCTGGCTGAAAAAGACAAAAGTCCATCCAGTTCAACCAAAAAAAAAAAAGTGATAATCCTATACCCACAATTGATCCAGAGGAACCCATATGGAAGAAAAATATATTTGAAATACTACAATTTTGGCCATATTCAATATATTTCAAAATATATTTCAGAAATAAATAAATATATATATATACTGTATGTTGAAAAGTGTTTTTATTACAAAATATATGAAAAATATTTTTAAAAATACATTTCAAATATACTGTATGTCTTTAAAAATACAAATCTACATTTTTGGAATGTATTTTTAAAAATATATATTTTTTAAAATATATTCTTCAGATTTTTTTTAACATATAAAAAAGTAATTTTAACATATATTTTTGCATATACTTGTAAATGCATTCCAAAAATGTAGACTTGTATTTTTAAAGACATACAGTATATTTGAAATTTATTTTTTTTTTAATGTTTTTCATATATTTTGTAATAAAAACACATTCAACATGCAATATATATATATATATATTTATTGAAATATATTTAGAAATATATTGAATGTGCCGAAAATTGTAGCATTTCAAATGTGTGACAATATATTTGGGAAGAATATTTTTAAAATATATTTCAAATAGATTTTTCTTCCATGTGGGTTACCTTTAAAAGAAATTTGGGAAAAAGAGGAGAGTCTCATGCAGGAGGGGAATCAGTTAAAGTAAATGTAAACACTCATCTTGTAAAACAACCCATACAGTTTAAAGTAGAAATGAAAGGTAAAACATTTGTGTATAGATATAACCCCCCCACCCCCCCAAAAAAAACCCAATGTTTCCCCTTTTACATAAGTGATCACATACCTTCTCTTCTCAGCTGCGTAGAGAGGTGAGCATGGCGAAAAAGCAGGACACTGGTCATCCCAGTAAATGGTTGTGTGGTGGTCGGGGGAGGGGTGTTTATGTCGGGATAAATCTGATCATTGGAGAAGAGCAGGCTGAGTTCCCAGCACAGCTAGAGAACGGACCATGCTGTGCTCTCATGCATAGTGTGGTCAGTTTTTAATAGGAAAGCAGAGACTGGCAGAAACACCAGGGATTTCACACAATTGAAGCAATACAAAGAGAACAAGATACTTTTTCATACAAGTACATGGTACAGCAGGCACATATCAGGATTATGAAATGTTAGGTGTACATATTCTTTAAATGAACCTGTGTAGCGGTGCTATATTGAAATCCTTCAAGTCAAGAAAAGTTTGGAGCTGTGGTGAATTTTAAAAAGGCAATCCAAATAATACAAGTTTCAATGAATTCAGGATTTCAGTCATACAGGATCACGGTAAATGCTTCCATTCTCCTGGGTCTATTAACCTCGTTAATCCATTCTTTGTTACATGGGATGGAGAGTGGTCTTCAAAGTCTGGGTGTCTACCAACTGTTAAGAGAAACCTACATAAACCCTTTCAGCCCGCTGACACTAAGCCTGGTATCAATGACAATAAGATAGCGCCGAGGGTCATTTGCCAATGCTTGCCTATCAAACAGAAAATGTTCCAAAAACATTGATATTTGGGGCTATAGGTTTTTGAATTTGACACCAGAATTGACAGGTGCATGTGACCTGCAATCTACTTCCAAATGCATTTAGACAAAACTAAAGACCTCTACATGATTGCTATGAAAACAATATGAATTCTGTATAACTGGAGTTACCTTTGAGAAACAGTTTGAGAAAAAGACTAGGATTTCAAGCTGTGAGAACTTGGAGGTGATCCAAATACTCCAAGTTTCAATGTAATTGGGGCGTCTGTCATACAGACCTCGTCATCTCCCACCTCTGCACCCTCAACCATTTCACTAACACCCCCTTCCCTCTCTCCGACCACCACCTCCTCACGTTCTCCTTCTCCCCTTCCCCTAACTCCCCCCCCCCCCAAGAGCGCCAAACCATCACCAGCCGCAACCTCCGCAACCTGAACCCAGCCCCCCTCCACTCGGCTGCCGACCGCCTACACGACAGCATCCTTCCACTGTCATGTCCTGACCTAGCCACTAACACGTACAACGACTCACTATCAGCTACCCTAGACTCTCTGGCACCCCTAACCACACGCAACATCAAACCTAGACCACTCCAACCATGGCAGAACGACCATACTAAACGCCTCAAACGTCGCAGTCGCACGCTGGAGAGACTATGGCGCAAAACCAGGTCCCCTCGTGCGTTCTCCCTCTACAAATCTGCCTTCCTCACTTACACCTCCTCCCTCCATGCCGCCAAGCAGGCCTTCTTCGTAAACCTGATCAACACCCTCTCCACCTGCCCTCGCCGACTCTTCTCCACCTTAAACTCCCTACTCTCTACCCCACCCTCACCTAACAGCCATTCTCCTTCATTCCTCCCACCACTCCATCCTCCACAGCCATTTCCTCCTGTACCACTACCCCCTCCCTTCTAGATTGTAAGCTCGAAAGAGTAGGGCCCTCTAACCCCTCGTGTGCTGTTTGTAGTTGCTGTACTGTTTCATGTATTGTCCCCCCCTCTATTGTACAGCGCTGAGCAAACCCATTGGCGCTATATAAACTCGATGTAATAATAATAATAATACAGTATATGATCATGGTCTATTAACCTCGGTACTCCATTCTTTTTTACGAGTTGGAGGGTGATCTCCAATGTCCTAGAATCAATGTAATACCCGCTGCTGAGTGATAACTAAGCAAACACTTACAGGTCTTTGACAATTAACCTGGTATCATTGACAATAAAGTAGTAGCAGGGGTCAGTTGCCTTGGATCTCCTGTCCAAGACTGGAATATCTGGGACATCAAGTTCCAGAAGATGTGCAGCATTCATCCACCTACGTTCATGCATCCTCAAAAACAGTCAGGTACTGAGAGGAAAATCCTTTGTAGAATGGGGGACCATCATGGCAGGATTATGGCTTGCATGTCAAAAATGTGTATATCCGAGAGATCATGTTCCAGAAAGACTAAATGGGTTGACATGACCACCAGACCCAGCAGTGATCCACCTAGGTTCCTGCATCTCAAACAGTGGTCAGGCATGCAGGGAAAAATCCTTTCCGGAAGAAAAGACCTTCATGGAAGGATCATGGCTCATCTGTCAAAATGTGTACAGTATATCCAGGAGATCATGTTCCAGAACAACTGAATGGATTGACACGACCACTAGATGTGCAGCATTGATTCACCTAGGTTCCCACATCTCTAGCAGCAGTCAGGTACTGAAAGGAAAATCTTTTGTAGAATGGGGGACCATCATGGCAGGATTATGGCGTGCATGTCAAAAATGTGTATATCCAAGTGATCATGTTCCAGAAAGACTAAATGGGTTGACATGACAACCAGATGCAGCATTGATCCACCTAGGTTCCTGCATCCCAAACAGTGGTTGGGCATGAAAGGAAAAATACCGTGTGGCAGGAAATACCTTGATGGAAGGATCATGGCTTATCTATCAAAATGTGTACAGTATATCCAGGAGATCATGTTCCAGAACAACTGAATGGATTGACACGACCACCAGAATGGCAGCATTGATTCACCTAGGTTCCCACATCTCCAGCAGCAGTCAGGTACTGACAGGAAAATCCAAAACAGTGGTTGGGCATGGAAGGAAAAATCCTGTGTGGAAGGAAATACCTTCGTGGAAGGATCAAGAGATGCCGGCAGCGAAAGGAAGAAAAAAGAAAATAGTGCAGGGCAGACATGACTAGGTTAAGAGGGGAGTAAAGACAGGAAAGGGTTAAAGAAAAAAGGTGGGATTTAGAACATGGGCAAGTTATCTGATTGGTGACAGGGGGTTGCAGGGTGGGGTCTTTGACACCTTTGTGTGTGGATGGGGAGGGTCGTCCAGTTCAGTGCAGGAGGAGACAGCGGTGATCAAGTTTTCCTCCCGCCCTCCCTTGGGGTTGTGTGGGTGTTTTGTCAATTCCCAGTTTTTTGTTCCGGTTCGGGAGGCGGTTGTTGGTCTTTGGAGGCGGCACTTACTTTGAAGCTAAAGCTAATGGTTGGGACCCATCGGTGGTATGGTGTGCCCGGGTGCATTCCGGTTAACCGAGGTTTAACTGGAAGGTGGTGGTTCTGCACTGTGGATGGTATGTTTTTGTCTCCAAGCCGGTCCGTTGCAGCTGGAGGCCTAGTTATAATATAGGTTCAGCAGGAGGATATCGGTTCTGGTTTGTTGCCTTCAAAGACCAACAACTTCTCCTGTATGTTTCTGTTTTAAGGAATGTTTTGTGTATTGAAGTTGAAGTGTTAATAAAAGGCAGTGTTGGCCATTTTACTCCAACCGGTGTTATGTTTTTCTTTAATGGTATGTTAAGGGGGTATGTGAGAGAGTGAGACGGTGGTGTAGGGGGTCTTGACTAGCCTATCTCTTGTGCACTAGTCATGGCTTATCTGTCAAAATGTATACAGTATATTCAGGAGATCATGTTCCAGAACAACTGAATGGATTGACACGACTACCAGAATGGCAGCATTGATTCACCTAGATTCATACATCTCGAGCAGCAGTCAGATACAGAGGGAAGAATCTTTTGTAGAATGGGGGACCATCATGGCAGGATTATGACTTGCATGTCAAAAATGTGTATTTCTGAGAGATCATGTTCCTGAAAGACTAAATGGGTTGACATGACCACCAGAAGTGCAGCATTGATTTACCTAGGTTCCTGCATCTCCAACAGTGGTCACGGTTATGGCTCATCTCTCAAAAATGTGTACAGTATATCCAGGAGATCATGTTCAAGAACAACTGAATGGACGGACATGACCATCAGAAGTGCAGCGTTGATCCACCTGGGTTCCCGCATCTTCAGCAGAAGTCTGGTACAGATGGGAAAATCCTGAGTAGAATGAAGGGGCAACAATTCCATCTGCTCACTATTTTGTAGTTCTGCTACTGATCTGCATTGGTCACTGAAGACCATAAGGTGAAGATAAAAGAGTCTGCCTAATTGTCAGGGTCCTGTCCACAGCAGAAGTTCTGGCGTTTCTGCCAATACTTTACATGGGCGCAGAAGGACACATCAGCCTCAGTCTGGTGCCAGACGGCCTTTATAAGGAGGCTCAACACTTCCTCTGGTTGCTGGATGATCTCCAGCTCCCCATGGTTTGTGCCTGTTTCCTGTGGCTTGTGACTTCCTGATTGTGATCCGGCTTGTACTTGGACCTGTCTGCTCTACTGACCCCCTGATCTGACCTCAGCTTGGCTAAAGGATACTCTCTCTCTCGCTCCTCCGTGTATGACCTCGGCTATCCCACCTGACCACGTCTGTTCGGTTTCCCACCCGGTACCTGACCTTGGCTCGAACTGACTAACCAGCAAACATCCAAATCCCGGAAGGGCTTGCATACCTCGCACAGGCGCCTCCAGTCTGCAGACCTATCCCCAAAGCACCAGCTGTGCTCCTGAGTGGACCACCAACCAGCACTCCTACAGGTGACCTGTGCAACTTTGGGCCTGACTCCCGCTGTCCCACTCTCAGGGGAGTCCGGAACTTAGCCGCAAGGGAAGCCCTCTCTCCATTGGCCTCCATCACCAGGTATGTGATACTAATGTTCTTCAGAAAAGGGATAGCCTATTTTTTTTTTCCCAGATTGCCATAAATAATGGTGTGTGAGGGAATGCATGCATTGGTAAGATATGGTATAAGGTGAGCTGGATCACCATTTGAGGAGAATAGGGCAAGGAATTACCGCTGAGATGAAGATTAGAGAGACATGGGGCCACTTAATAGTTTTGCTAAAGGGCCTCATAATTACAACCCAGCCCTGAAACCTACAGGTGTTAGTAAATCGAAAGGAGATCTAAAAGGGATCATACAATCCCATTGTAATGAGTACCATTTCCTACATGCCGGAAAAGCATGCTGGTGGTTATAGTTCTGTTAGGATGGACTTTGGAATTGTATAAGATTCCACACGGCTCTTGTGTCCATGGAAACTATTTTGAAATATTGCCAGTAAAATGATTAGCTTATTGATCTAGCACCCAACATGTTGCAGTGTTTTGTTGAAAGTCCTCTGCGTCATCATTTCACAGCTGGTGCCGAAAAAAGAAAAAAGTAACACGAAATGCATAAACATTGAAAAGACTTTATTCTGTCCCGTGAGCTAGTCATGTGCGTAGTTTTTCTTTGCAAATGGTAAATGCACGACATTTTTTGGGGGCAGCATCGAATTCCGACAATTGCATGTATGGCTGACTAGCAAATCTGTAAGTACTGTGCGCTAATATATTCATGTAATCATGAATTAAAATAAACTGTGTGCATATAAAAATAGGAACACATAATAGGACCTCATAAATCCGCCAAGTGACATACAGATAAAAGATGCAGATAGAATCAAATGATTCAGCCGTGTCAATCCAGCAATAAGATAGCAAAATAACAGAATCTAATGGTATTATTCCAGGAGATGAAATTCATGATTTATTTATTTTACTGACATGGTGCAATCTACAGGTAGACTGCTTGTAAATGGTGCAATCCACAGGTAGACTGCTTGTACATGGTGCAATCCACAGGTTGACTGCTTGTACATGGTGCAATCAACAGGTAGACTGCTTGTACATGGTGAAATCCACAGGTAGACTGCTTGTACGTGGTTCAATGTACAGGTAGACTGCTTGTACGTGGTGCAATCCACAGGTAGACTGCTTGTACATGGTGCAATCAACAGGTAGACTGCTTGTACATGGTGCAATCCACAGGTAGACTGCTTGTACGTGGTTCAATGTACAGGTAGACTGCTTGTACGTGGTGCAATCCACAGGTAGACTGCTTGTACATGGTGCAATCAACAGGTAGACTGCTTGTACATGGTGCAATCCACAGGTAGACTACTTCTACATGGTTCAATGTACAGGTAGACTACTTCTACATGGTGCAATCCACAGGTAGACTGCTTGTACGTGGTGCAACCCACAGGTAGACTGCTTGTACGTGGTGCAACCCACAGGTAGACTGCTTGTACGTGGTGCAATCCACAGGTAGACTGCTTGTACATGGTGCAATCCACAGGTAGACTGCTTGTACGTGGTTTAATCTACAAGTAGACTGCTTGTACGTGGTGCAATCCACAGGTAGACTGCTTGTACGTGGTGCAATCCACAGGTAGACTGCTTGTACGTGGTGCAATCCACAGGTAGACTGCTTGTACGTGGTGCAATCCACAGGTAGACTGCTTGTACGTGGTGCAATCCACAGGTAGACTGCTTGTACGTGGTGCAATCCACAGGTAGACTGCTTGTACGTGGTTCAATCCACAGGTAGACTGCTTGTACGTGGTGCAATCAACAGGTAGACTGCTTGTACGTGGTGCAATCAACAGGTAGACTGCTTGTACGTGGTGCAATCCACAGGTAGACTGCTTGTACGTGGTGCAATCCACAGGTAGACTGCTTGTACGTGGTGCAATCCACAGGTAGACTGCTTGTACGTGGTGCAATCCACAGGTAGACTGCTTGTACGTGGTGCAATCCACAGGTAGACTGCTTGTACGTGGTTCAATGTACAGATAGACTGCTTGTACGTGGTGCAATCCACAGGTAGACTGCTTGTACGTGGTGCAATCAACAGGTAGACTGCTTGTACGTGGTGCAATCCACAGGTAGACTGCTTGTACGTGGTGCAATCAACAGGTAGACTGCTTGTACGTGGTGCAATCAACAGGTAGACTGCTTGTACGTGGTGCAATCAACAGGTAGACTGCTTGTACGTGGTGCAATCAACAGGTAGACTGCTTGTACGTGGTGCAATCAACAGGTGGACTGCTTGTACATGGTGCAATCTACAGGTGGACTACTTCTACAAGGTGCAATCTATAGGCAAACTGCTCCTACATGGTGCAATCCACAGGCTAACTACTTCTACATGGTGCAATTACAGGTAGAAGCAGGGGCGGACTGACCATTTGGAAACTCGGGCACTGCCTGAGGGCCCGGGGTCAGTAGGGGGCCCCATGAGATGCCCCTGGTACCTTTTTCATAGGCTTTTTTGAGTTTGGGCAAGGACTCAGGGACCCCATGATCCCCTATTGCCCGGGGGCCCCATGACTTGTCAGTCCACCCCTGGGTAGAAGGCTTCTACATGGTACAATCCACAGGTAGACTGCTTTTACCGTATATGGTTCAATCCATAGATAGATTGCTTCTACAAAGTACAATTCACTGGTAGACTGCTACTACAAGGTAAAATCCACAGGTAGACTGCATGGTGCAATCTGTAGATGGACTACTTCTACATGGTGCAGTCTACAGGTAGACTACTTCTGCATGGTGCAACTGCAATCCACAGGTGGAAAGGTATACAGTGCTATTCACAGACATACTGCTCCTACAGGTAGACCGCTTCACATTGTGCAATGTACAGATAGTCTGCTTCTATATTGCACCATCTACAGGCAGACTGCTACTACATGGAGCAATCCACAGGTAGACTGCTTGTACATAGTGCAGTCTATGGGTAGACTACTTCTGCATGGTGCAATCCACAGGTAGACTGCTCCTATATAGTGCAATCCACATGTAGACTGCCTCTACATGGTGCAATCTATAGGTAGACTACTTCTACACAGTGAAATCCACAGGTAGACTATTTCTACCTGCCAGGTCTCTGTGTTGGTCCCTTGTGGTTAAACGAATTAAGTGCAACATAGAAATCTTAACCATTGCTTTATTCCTCCGTTTAGCTGGTTCGTAGGTGTAGCTCAAAGGATTAGTCTACATTTCCACATATCACTGCAAAAACCTTTTTCCTAGGAGACACAGGACAGTGTGATAGGAAAGTATATATATATATATATACACTATATTGCCTAAAGTATTGGTCGGCCTGCCTTTCCACGCACATGGACTTTAATGACATCCCAGTCTTAGTCCGTAGGGTTCAATATTGAGTTGGCCCCGCCCTTTGCAGGTATAACAGCTTCAACTCTTCTGGGAAGGCCGTCCACAAGGTTTAGGAGGGTGTCTATGGGAAGGTTGGACCATTCTTCCAGAAGCACATTTGTCAGGTCAGGCACTGATGTCGGGGGGAGGAGGCCTGGCTCACAACAGTGAAGCACACAAAAGTGCACAGGGTGAACGCCTAGCTCTCCTCCAAAGAGAAAGGACCCTAGCCCTGACCCCCTGGGGCGCAAGGCTCCTGACAGAGACTGAGGCACTCACTTGTCCAACTGACCGAAACCAGGAAGACCGCTTTCTTTGGGAGGCCTGCCGAAGCAAGACCACCCTGAGTATTCAGTGGGGCTCCCCGGAAGGGAGACCCCATTGGGAGGGGTAGAACCTGACCAAAAGTTCACGTGCCCTCCCCCTAAGACTTTCAGGGCAGGCCTGAGGACCTACACCCTACTAATCGGGGAAGTCAAAAGGTGCAGTGACAACCAAGCAGAAATAAGGAAAGGGGGGCGTGGATAAGTGCTATAGTGCCATAGTGCAATACCATGGCAGGCCATTTGGCCAGGAATAAAAAAATTCCTCTGGTCCTGGCCAAAAGGCACGTGCTGAGAAAAGCATGTCTGGTACAGTGAACTTGGTGCCTAAAGCTCCCTCACAATGAGAATTTTGGAACCCCTGGACTGCCACTCCAGGAGCACTTACACCACAGGCTTCTTTCACAGCCCGGCCCTCAGCCAGACCAGAGCAGCCCCATCCCTACCAGGAAGGCATCAGAACTTAGATTAGGGAGAGCCTTGCCTACAACCGGGGACAAGCCTGGTACACCCGGGAGGAAAAAGGCCCTACCACTACCCTCACCATTCCTTACCTTATTACATCGGGAGAAATACTAGCCGGCATACCCCCGGTTCAAAGGGGCCAGTGCAGGGGCGGACTGACAACTCATGGGGCCCCCGGGCAATAGGGGATCATGGGGCCCCTGTGTCCTTGCCCAAACTCAAAAAAGCCTATGAAAAATGTACCAGGGGCATCTCATGGGGCCCCCTACTGACCCCGGGCCCTCAGGCAGTGCCCGAGTTTCCAAATGGTCAGTCCACCTCTGGGCCAGTGTTCTTCCTCCTGAAAACTGCTAAGCACAGATACTACACTTGATCTTAGCCTAAAGGCCGAGAAGCGAACAGGTACAATTCCAACACGCGCAACCACCCACAATAGTGTGAACCTAGCTGTGGACTCTGCTGCTGGTAAAAAATTCTGTATAAATATTGCTAAGGCCATCAGGAGATACAATGTTTTGAATGCCGCTAAGAGCTTAATACCACGCCTCTGGAAGCAGAGCCGGCACCCTACTGTTGCGGAGTTGAAGCAAGAGGTTGATAGGATCTATGAAGCTGAGCGCTGGATCTATACTGTTAAAAACGAGCTTGAGAAATTCCATGACATATGGTCCGGGTGGTTATATTACTCTATGGAACTAGAAGACCCTTCTCCGGATACGGGGTCCCTATGATTTTAGATCCACCCCCCCAACTTGAGTCTCTCGCATTGGCCCCTGGATCTTCTTCCCAGCTGGTTCTACTCTGTAAGACTGGGCCCGGTGATTCTGCCACTGGAAGTGCGGTGGGTTTCTTTCAGGTTCTATCCCGTTTTGCCCCGAGCGTCGAGCCCTCAGACTTGTGGTGTTATCCTTTTTTCCTCTGGTCCTACCAGGCCTCTGCTCTTATTTTTCTCCTTTTCTTTTTGTCTTTTCTTTCTTTGTCTTGTATTTCCGTGTCTCTGCCATCTGGCCTATGAGTGCTGGTTTTTATGCAAGTGTCCTATGTGCTATTTATTGTGACTTCTACTGCCTTAAGTTGAAACATGGGATGTTATGGGGGACACGTCTGATCTATCGCCCTGAGACTGGCTGGCCTCGTGCAGAGACGTAGCTCCTGTGTGGCAGCCGGGTCCCTCGGTGATGAGTCTTGTGCTGGTTCTTGCTGCCCTGACATTTGCTCTGGGATCCCTGGATCACTTACCTTGTCCTGCGCTCCCGCGATGTCCCCCCTGCAACGTCCCCGGCCATGTCCTCCGGCTAAAGCCAGCATCCGTCTTCAGGGTTCCGTTCCCTGCGAGCGTTGGTACGTACAGGGGGGCGGAACCAGCGGGAATTTAAAAAATGTAAAAATTTGGCATTCACTCAATACACTAAAATCACATAGTATAACATTCCTGTATCAAACCATTTCACATACATTTTGTCCCGAGTGCTTTGTCCGGCGTCCTGCCTGCATTTTTACTGTTCTTTCTGCCTGGAAACTGAGAAACGTCCATGGCGTCCAAAAAGCGTCCCTTTAGGTCAAAATCGGTTTTAGACCGGCTAGAGAACAGCGATAGTAAATCAGAACCACTTGCAGAATTGAATGATAATGATTCGTGGGGGAAATTCCTCATCAGACACTGAAAACGATTCTGCGACTGAGCTCAGCGATGTGCGAACTTGGCGCTCTATTTCACATTTCAGTGTTTTTGGTTTGATTATATTATTGAATTAAATGTATTATATTATTATTTTTTCTAATTATTTATTATAATATAATTTATGATTTCGTGTTTGAAGTTTTATCATACCCGGGATGTTTACTAGACTCTTGTTCGGACAGATTTCAGTGAGTTATTCCTAAGAATTACAGGCCTACGATTAAAAAATATTTCCATGCAAAAAAATGTACCGCTTTGAGCACAGAAATACTGACATAATCAGACCGCTAGGGAGGTTAATAAAGACATATTATATACACACACAAAAAGAGATACAGTGTAACATTATCACTTTTGTATTTATTCTGTTTTATTCCTCAGTAGATCAAAGGGATGAGTTTTCGTGACTTCAGAAAGAGAAGAGGAGTTCTTAGGACGCATCTGTCTTGGAGACCAATACAGGGACACAGTGGGAAAAGGCACTAGAGCAGCACTTCCAGGAGTAGAATCAAACTCTGGGCAGGACAGGAGAGAACAAGAGGGCGCTTCTAAGTGCAGTACATCCACATATGTATTAGTGAAAACGGTTAAAACCACTTAGAGAAGGTGATAAGGCTCAGGCATGTGAAAACATCAATGTGGGGCTCCTGTCACTGTGTCCTGGAGTTGACTGTTCTGGCCAGCAGAAGCAGGGCTAAAGCTCAGGTGCAATTCCAAGAGGCCACCGCTCTTCCTGGACCGCCCGGAAGTGACGTCAATGGTGGGCGGTGACGCGTTTTGGAGCATGCGCAATTGCTCCTTCATTCAAGCCCCGCATTGACGTTTTCATATGCCTGAGCCTGATCACCTTCTCTAAGTAGTTTTAACCGTTTTCACCAATAAATATGTGGATGTACTGCACTTAGAAGCGCCCTCTTAATCTCTCCATTTCAGAAAAGCAACCTGACCAGAAAAAATTAAAAAAACAAAACAAAATGTGATCCTGTTTAACCCTTTATGAACCCCTAGTTTACCGTAATCAGCCCCAGGTAAATTATTCTTCCCTTTCACCCTGTAACCATTATTTCCAGCTGATTTTTTTTATCTCTGTTTTTTTTCATGTCAAGTTTTAACTGCTTCCTGTCGGGTACG